>NW_027249711.1:0-90573 GCF_030848795.1 Temnothorax nylanderi | reverse complement strand
TGTGCGCTCGCGAAACGAACAAGCGACAATATTACGCGCTGTTCGTTACACGCCGATGATGAAGCAGTAAATTCCGACACAGTGGACTCTTTGGTATTATCTAACGTTCCAATAAGATTTAACATTTCATCATAATCAGAAGCACAATTTTGCGTATCCGAATGTTTTAAAAATGTTGTACTAAAAAGTTTTTAAAGGCGCGCTTAAATTGTATAGGTGTCGGATTAAGACAATTACCGCCTTGTTGCCGAACGGAACCAAAAAAATTTTCGACACAATCTTGATTCAATCTACGTGTTCGGAGATATGAAAAATTATGATTTTTTAATGTTTCCCAAAGCTGAATGATGCTATTAATTGTTATCTGCCAGCATTCAAAACATTTAACTTTTACATATTTACCATTATTATTATTATTAACTACTTTAATACTTTTTATACAGATCTGACAAGAATGTATCTTGCAAAAACTGCATTTGTTTTTCACTTCCGGTAAAAACTTTTCCATGTTGTTTAGGATTATTTACGGCGGACGAATTTAACATATCGAACAATTTATCAAAATGATCAATTAAATCTATAGTTCCAATGACTTCAGTCGGAAGAAGACCGACAGACATCTGTGTACACATTCCTGCACATACGTGGTTACTAAGTACTTGTACGGCATATTTAACTTTCATTCTCATAAAGTTATTTGGGTCCATATGTATCTTTGATAATTTAGGAGCTGCTCTTATCCACTTCGGTGTAAGAATGCAATCCTGCCGGTCCACTCCGTGGTCTCGATGTGGATACAATGCTGGATGATCTGTGCAAAGCCGGCGAGGGTGGCGCGGACGGTAGCATCCGGGGTGTTTGCGGAGGTGTCCTGCCGGATGACGCGCTTCCGATACTGCTGGTGGATGACTTTCTTCTTAGAGTCCTCTTAAAAGTTGTTTGACGTCTTGCATATAAAACTGTTTAATATGATCCCACGAAGCTACTTTATTATTAAATTCAAAATTATGGTTTAACAAATTATTTCGGGTTGCTTTTATTAAATGTGGAGTGTCAAAAATGTAAACTAAATTTTCTCCGTTAACTGAAAAAATTGAATTTTGTGTAGATATTCCTAAATCACGGGACAGTTGTATAAAATTAGAACCCATGTCCGTAACCAATGCATGCACCATAGCACCTGTAGTTCTTAATTTAATTATTGTATCAAATATCAGATTTTTTTAAAAGTTCATATGGCATGTAGTCTCTACAAAACAAAAAACAATGGGCACCTTCCAATTACCTGCAATACTACGTGCCATAATAACTAAAGCGCTTCTTGCAGGTTTAGATGATTTTTTATCACCAATGTCTTCGAAACCAATTATTTCATCCCGTGATACATTAGAAAATAATTGAGCTTTTAAGCTCATTTCGTCTGCACATATTATGCAATGACGTTCCATGAGAGGCAACGTATTTAATTTCAATTTAAGTGCTTCAAAAATTTTATCATTTATACCAGGCTCAATATTCCATTTTTGTGTAAATAATTGTAGAGAACGTACAGAAGGCAATGCAATTGAATCTTTCAATTCCCGGTAAGTTCGTGGACTTAAAAAAAATAATGACAAAGCAAATTTCTTAAATTCGGGATCATATCTTCTGCCACGTTTACATTTTAATTGTGCGTCGACTTGTGCCGCTAATATTCTATTAAATTTTTCCGATAATAACTTACGGCCTAGTTTCTTCAGTTGGTCGAATTCGTTTTCTTCTTCAACTTTTGTAGCTTCCTTCTTCTTTTTCATACGAAGCCGTCGGATTGTTTCACGCATTACTTTATTTTGCGCCTTTAATTTTTGGAACTTCTCTCGCAATTTCCTTTTTCTCGGACTATCATCGGATGATTTATTCCTAACTGCAGGCTTCTTGATAGTGGATGTGCTCCTATAATATATTCTAAACGTTAGATCCATAGCACAAAGATTATTTTAAATATGATATATGTAATCATGTAACTATAAATTTGCTATAAGAGACAAAAACAGCAAAATAATATTAAATAAAATCTAAAGTTAAAAGAAATATAATGTGTTAATAAATAAATTACATATATCCTGACAATTATATTTTATAAGAAAAATTTCATTACGTAACAAATAAAGAAAATAAAAATACATGTTTAACTGTAAATTAGTAAAGAAAAACTTACGGTTGAGTTATTTCTACGTCACTGACAATAATTGGGACGATTGTTTGTGAAGTTTCTGCTTTGTCTGCTTTGCTGAAAATATACAATTTTTTTCTTTTAGCCATTATTGTTAATAAATGTAAACAAGTTCTTTATTAATATAAATTACCTATTATCTTCTTGCACTTGCATTTCTGCAACAGTTGCCTCAGCACATGTATTTCTGCAACAAAAAATATGTATCATAATATCTACTATAAAATATGATGTTATAAAAAATAGAAAATTTATATTTAGCATACCTATCTACTTTCTCTTTAACCACATTTTCCTTATTTTGTTGTGTTGTTTGTTCGGGTGCTGTGTTGTCCCTAAAAGATTTTAATTATTTTATGTTACTTTCGCGTAATACATAAAAAATAATTTAAATATTGTTAGATATTGTTGTTATTAATCATATAATGTTACAAAAATTATTTTTTATGTACTACTACCTTATACCAGTATTATTCAATTTTATACTTTTTTATAAAACAAAACTAATTTAATTAAATTAAAATATGTAAAATTAATAATTATTTGTTAGTAAAAACTCACTGTTGTTGAAAACCTGGTCCAAAAAATATAGTGGGTACAGCATCTGGGTGAAGACGAGCCCTAACTTTATTAATTTTGTACCATTTGTTTTCAAAATGCAAATGGCACAAACGACAATTCTGGTGGGCATATTCTGGACCTTTAGGTTCTAGATCCAGCCTTCCACATGCTCGTACCCATTGCAGCCATCTGTAAATGTTGTACCATTTTACCAATGACAAAGTAATGCACACATTACAATTAAAAATACAATTTATATAAAAAATAATAATATTATATAAAGCAATGTGTTATACCTGTCTTGTTCCTTTGGAAATTTAAAAAAATGTCGTTGCACATCAATAAACTTTTTAACGCACTCTGGTACTGCACAGCTTGGCTTTCTTATCGCATTCATTTTTAATTATTATGCCGCAACACCTGAAACAAAGCTAAGATCAAAGTGCTTCCAAGAGAATTGAAAACTTATATAATATTTATATAGGTTAACTATTCCCTTAGAAAAGAATTTTTCTTTTATGTTTCCTTCGCTTTTATCACTTTTATCACTTTTATCACTTATTTCACTTTTATCACTTTCTTCACTTTTCTTCACTTCGATCTTTTACTGTCTTTACTTTGTAAACTCTTTTCACTTTAATCACATAAACGTATTCAGTCTGTCAAACACTTCTAACAGCTCTCAATAGCATTCAGTGACTAATTGAGCTAATTCCCTCCAAATTTCTGTTCCAATACAGATAGGCATTTACTGAACTGATCATCTAAATTCTAAGAGGGAGCGGAGCAGAACGGAGAAAGGAAGAGCAATTGAGAAAGAAGTTCAGAGAACGACGTTCAGATGGTGTTAGTGGGCGCTTACTTATTTCGCGCATGCGCACTCCATTTTGGACAACAAGAAATCAGGAGAGTTGCGCTACTGTATATACTGTGGCGCCGGCATGCTTGTCAAAAGTAACAGGGGACACAAGTACACAAAAATAATAGCGCCGCTCGTACACCCGTCTCACACAGTTGGGACTACGAAGGGCGCCGGACTACCGTCGGCCATGCGACTGACCGACAACGCGATCGATTACGTTCACTGGGATGATCCCAACGAGCTGGTCGATCGACTTCGACTGCTAGACGCTTCTCGTCGGGCTGGCAACGACGCTTACGACAACGAAATTCTGTTGATAATCGAGGAACTTCGCGATGCTGGTATCGTCGTAAATTGATCGGTCGCGTCGATCGCGACGGCAGTACGTATCGCGCGCTCTCCAGCGCCTCCCCCGCGCGCGCGATGTCCGTGAACAAATTCGGCATGTCTCTGACAAATCGGAGCAACGGTGACGGAATCGACGGTGCGTCCACGGTGCGATTACGCTCCTCGATCAAATCCCTGCGTAACTACACGCGCAACAACGCGCTCTTTATGAGCGAGGGTTCCTACGACGCGAGGGAGCGCAAGATACGACGCGTGGCCGCGCCGGAGGTCGGCACCGACGCGACGAACATGGGCTACGTCGAGGGAGCGATCGCGGAGCTCAGAAAGAACTTCAAAGATCTGATAAGAGAATTTAGAAGCCAGTTCGTAACTGTGAAGAATACCGTGGATAAGCACGAAATCCAGATCGCCAGAATTCTGAGTATATTGAACCTTCTTGAGCAATGAGCGTGGAAAAACGGAGACTCGTGGAGGAATTGCACGCGCCGGCGCGAAAAAACTTTCCTCGCCGCCGCGTCGTGGTGCGTGGTTACGACGACCTGTGGCAGGCCGACGTGGTCGAGATGCGTCCCTATTCGCGCGAAAACGCGGGTCACAATTACATTCTGACGGTCATCGATGTGCTGAGCAAGTACGCCTGGGCGATCCCGCTCAAGACTAAGAGCGGAAAGGAGGTCGCGACGGCTCTCGGAAAGATCTTTCGCGAGGACGCGCGACACCCTAGGAATCTGCAAACGGACAAAAGAAAGGAATTCTACAACGCCGACGCGCGCAAAATCTTCGACGCGCGCAAGGTGAATCACTACTCCACGTATTCGGTGATGAAACCGTCGGTGGTGGAGAGATTCAATCGCACGTTGAAAAACGACATGTGGAACCTCTTTACGCTCCAGGGATCGTACAGATGGATAGACTCGCTGCCGCGCCTCTTGTCGAATTACAATCATCGCAGACACAGAACGATCGGAATGCGTCCGGCGGACGTGACGCCCACCCTCGCCGAAAAACTGTTGCGCACGGTGTACAGTCGCGCGAAGATCGCCGCACCGGCGAGATTTCGAGTCGACGATCCGGTGTGCGTGAGCAAATTCAAAACGATCTTCGAAAAGGGCTACACTCCCAATTGGACCACCGAGATATTTCGCGTAGCCAAAGTACAAAGGACCAATCCCGTTACGTATCTGCTGAAAGACGTTCGCGGAGAAGCGATAGCCGGAGGATTCTACGAACACGAGTTGCTGCGCGTCTCCAATCCCGACGTCTATCTCGTGGAAAAGGTCCTGCGTAAGCGCGGCAATCGAGCGTACGTGAAGTGGTTGGGGATGGACAGTTCGCACAATTCCTGGATAGATAAGGCGTCTGTGTTGTAACAGAAATAATTAGACATTCGTAAATACGCGCAACGTGTACTTTATTGTTAATAAAAAATTTACACATTCATTGGTTTGTTTCTTACGTACTATTGATTTTTCTACGATAAAACAATTTTAGAAAGCGTATGATATTGTTTTTTTTTTACAACGGTATTCCGTAATGTCCCCACGGAAGCGTTTCCTCGCTGTCCAAAGTCACGTATCGCTTATCGTCGTGCGGACTAAGAGTTAGTTTTTGCTCCGACACGGTGTAAACCTCGTGCAACGTCGAGCGTATGCACGACTGGCGCGTCCTCATCTCGCGCGCGTCCCGCAGGCACGCCACATAATCCTCGAACGTGATCCTCTTAGCGACTACGTTTCTTTTAACGCCCTTTATTCTCTTGGTGTCGTCGCGTTCGAGTACCCTGTAAGTGTACATCTTCGCCCTGAGACCCACGAACTCCGTCATGATCGCGCCGTTGTTCTCGTCCTTTATCAGACCGGGCACCTTCTTGTTGACGCGCGGCATACCGTGCGCGTTATTCTCCGCGTAATCGCTCGTGTCGAACCTGTCTATGTCGCGCCTCATACGCTCGTACGCGTCTTCGCACTCCAGCGAATAGATCAGACTATCGGTATCCGTGTAAAGAATTCGACACCGGTCGCGATAGAGCGGCGCCATGTAGTCGTAGTGAAACTCGTAGAGACGCGTCTTGGATATCTCGAGAATACACATACCCACGTAGACCGGCTTGTTGAATTTTACCTCGAGCTTCCGCAGCTCGATCGCGACCAGATTCTCCGAGAAGACGCTTCTGCTGTGAAAGTTCGGCCTGCCGATCAACGCTTCCGCGCCGTACCTCCCGTCCCATCGCGTCACGAGACGCACGTCCACGTGATCGCGCACGTTCTCCATCGTTTTGCCGAAGACGGCATTGTTCATCAGTTTGTACATGTTCCGTTCGAACTCGTTGCTCGCGCGCGTCCTGAACGTCGTGTTCAGCTCGATGTAGCCGCGAAGCCACGGTGACTGGGCGAATCGCAGCACTCGACGAACGCGCGTCAGACGCAAACCGAGTCGCAGACATTGCTGCAGGTTTCGATAGTGCGTCACGTAGCGCGATTTGTCGTAGAGAGTAGCGAGCAGTTTCTCCTGCCGCTTACCGGGCGGTTTATCGCACGTCGGGCACAGCGGCAGGTCCGCGTGGGCGTCGTGCAGTTCCGGCGGATACTCGAGATCCACCTCCAGAATGTAACCGACCTCGCTGTCCGTCGGCACGGTCGTCACGTCGAAATTCTCGGGGTCGTCGAGCCACTGGAAATTCGCGTACGGCAGCGATTCGCTCATAGCCCAGCCGTACAGATTGTTCACGTCGTAATACATGAGATACGTAGTGGGCTGGGACGAATCGTACGTCGGTACGTGCCTGTTGTTGGCTCGCGCGTACCTGAACGAACATTGACTGAGGCCGCCGCGTATTCCGCGTTCCACGAACATCGCCATGTCGATGTCGGTGAGCAGCTCGAAACGCACGCCGGTGTACCTCAGCATGGCGTCCCACGTGTACCCCGGTAACGTATAATAATACGCGGGATCCAGCCCGTAACTCGCTAAACACGTGTCCCGAAAATTTTCAAAGATATCCGCCAGAAGAAGCACGTCGGTCTTGAGATACAGATCGCTGTACTCGCCGAGATCCCGCACGCGAAAACGTCGCCAGACCCTCGTCGCGTGCTCGTAGTCGCTCTCGCTCGCGGTCTCGTCGGTCAGGGAGCTGTAAAAGATCTCGCGCGGCGGAAGCTCGGTCTCTCGCAGTTTGTCCGCGCTGTCGACGTACTCGTATGGAAATACTCCCCTGCAAGTGAGCAGATCGAGATCCTCCGTGCTCAAATCAGCGTACTCCGAGCGCGTTATTCTCAGCTTGTTCTTGTCCAGATAGGACGCCAGGGTTTCGATACTCGCGGCTAAAAATTTGTACGAGTCTACGAATCGAAGCTTCACGAGTCGATTCCACATCCCGTCCGTTTGCGTCTCCTTAACGGTCTTCGAGAAAGATATGTAATTTTCCTTCGTAAGCGGCAGGAGTTCGACCCCACCCTCGAAATCGTTCGCGATTTTCTCGATGATAAAGTGCGCGTCGTAACCCGACAGATTGTGGAAGAACACGGGAATCACGTACACGTTTCTGTAATTCAGATTGTAACGAGAATACGCCGGACCTCTGTACCGTCCGTTTAGATGACAGTGATCTCGCACGCTCTTGTCCTCCGGTTGGAACGCTTTCCGACACACGTGACAATGCGTCGCGCGCCAAAATTCGAGTTTCTCGTCCTCCGTAAGTTCTACCATCGATATATTGGTGGAGAATTTAATCTTTGCGTAACGTGCGAGAACGCGAAGCTCGTTCACGAACCACGAAACGCAGTCGTCGCCGTGACAATATCTGTACGTGGATACGGTATCTTCGTAGGTGCAGCACAGATAGTAGCCCAGGCTGAACGGTACGTGACGCTGATAAGCGTATCTTTTCGTTCTCCCGCCTCCTTTGGCATTCTTTCTCTCCCGCTGTTCGAGAAGACACTCCAGATCCGCGTACACCACGAAGGGGAGTCGCTCCTTTCTGTCGTGATTGTCGAACGACAGCCACTTATCGTCTTCGTTCGGAAGAACGATGGCGCAGTCGTTCATTCGGCCGCAGTCGACGCTGTGAGCGGCCAACTTTTCACGCGTATAGAAATAGTGTAGACATCTGCGAAGTATCGTGCGTGCGATTACTATGCGTTGTCACGACTTTTTCACTCTTGGAGCGGTCCGGGACGTGTGCCGGATCAAAAAGGGAAAGGAGAGCGGGATGGTAGGCCTCTCCGGTGATTCTCTCGCACCTCCGACACCCCACGAAACGATTCTAATGTTGGGCGCCAGACGCGTAACTTCGCGTCCGCGAAATCGCGAGAAACCAAAAACGAGACGCGAAACGGAATAAGTCGGTGTGCGAGGGAATGGCTAGCTCGACCTAATAGCAGGGCGGGGTTGATGAAGGGCAGCGCGGTATTCGACGGGGTGACGTCTAATAAATAATGTCGTAAACTCAAGCAATTAACAAATAAAGGATAACATTTATTCTTTAGTAATCTTCGGATGAACAATAAATGCCAATTCGGCGTCTCTTAATCGAACCGAAACAAATAGGTGATTGATAACGCGGGCGTCAGATTTTAAATAACAAAACGATAGTAACGCGGACGCCAGAATAAACGGAAATTTACGTTAACTCAATAAACGCGCGAAATGCGCCGTTAGTAAGCGAAATAACGCGAGAAGAGAACTAGATTTCTGAATCACCGAGATTATAGAAGTTCACAGATAATAATAGCCAAAGATTACGCGGACAAATCATATGGAGTAGCGATCAAATTACGACCGAATACGGCGTAACTGGAATAAACGAAATAATACATGAAATGCCGCGAAATGATAGTGCGCCACGCTCAGAACGCGTGAACGCCAGGTCCAAACCCGTGCAGGGATTCTGTCGCCATATAATCTTATTCTAACGCAAGTAGTAATCTTAGTCTAACGCAGGTAATAGTCTTAGTCTAACGCAGAGAATAAACGTGACGCGAGTAACGTCCCAACGTAAGAAGGAACGAACGCAACATGTGATATCGCCAAGGACATCCTAGCGCGAAGAACAAGGCGCCGGGGCGCTCGACGTAACGCGAAATACTAAACTAACGCGAGAAAATATGCGGAATTACCGCGAGCCGTACTATAACTAACGCGAAATGACCAATTTATCCTAACGCAAGAAACTGAGATTACGCAAGCGATTCGGATCGAATGCAACACCCGCGATCGTCAGCAATCGTCCAACGTGAAAAATGAGGCGCCGAGTCACTCGGCATAACGCGAAATACTCGAATTAACGCGAGAAGGATTACGGGATTACCGCGAGTAATAACGAGACGCAACATTAGGGCGACGCAAATGGTATCTTAAGGCGAACCACATCCTACCGCGAATAATATCTCAACGCAGCCGATATCGAGAGGATAGGCTAAATGTCCGAACGCGAATCGTAAGTAACGCAATTAAACCAACGCGAATATCCCTCTGACGCCATTAATATCGCGTGCAGAATCTAAGATTCGACCGGGCGAAATACTACGCATAACGAGACACGCGGTCGTGAACGCGAAGGGCGCGAGAAATGGCGTATTCGCGAGATCGAACGTCGCCATCGACGCGCCTACCGCGATCTCCAGAGGTTCGTAGACTTCGATCGCGATCCCAAGGCCACGAGACCATTCCGGTGCCCCTCGCTCTCGCTATCGATCGCTAAATACGCCTTGTCGGCGAATACGCTAATTATCGCAAATATTCCCAAGCGAGAGCGAGGCCCGGGGAGCGGTGTCGTGGCTTTACATCGAATATTACCGAGGCAACCTCACCGTAGGCTGATTCTCTCTCGAGAATCTTCGCCGTCGTCCCAAGGGTCGGAAGAGTAGCTGCGAGAAGTTCGACAAGCTCCAACGTACGAAACGACGAAGTGCGGAACACAAAATTATCGCGACTTAGATTTTACGTGTGTCGATTGGCGAGGACGATCCAAGAATGCTCCCGAAATTTCGCTCGATGGCGGAATCAATAGCGCACCCCACCCCGGGCGTACGCGGCCCCGCGACGTTGGAGCGCGGACCAATGAGGGGTGAGCTCGCAGGCTCGCGGCGGATTCGTGCGTAGGGCCGTGAATTACGGCTTTCCGCAGGGCGCTAAACGGCCCTTCGCTCGCGCGGCAATTTTTCCGGGATTCTTCCCGGCAGCGGACGGGACGTTTTTGCCTCCGCGTTCCTTCCTGTCGGTTCGGGAATGGTGGCCAACCATCCCGGGATCCGGTCAGTAATGTGAGGAGGGCAGGTGAGCTGATTTCGCCCCGGCGTCCCGGGGCCCTGCCATTATGGGCTCGCCCGCCGCTGTGTCACGCGCCGCGCGCGTGTTTTCCTGCGCTCCGTCGCTCTCGGCGGCCCGCGAGTTGTCGCTTCGATCCGCTTTCCGTCGTCCGATTTCTCGCCTTGTCCTTCTCGTCGACTCCGCTTTCGCGCCCTCTGCATTTTCTCAGGAAACTCCGGTCTTCGGCTCGGTGAGGCGCCACGCAAATGATACAAAATAAAATAAAGGATCAGAATATCGTAACGCAATTATAATTTGCCCCTGGAGATCTCGCATCGATTCGTTGAACCGTCCTCGGGCGTGAAAAAGGTCGCGAAACCCGCGCCTTGTGACGGCGGCGGGGCGCTGCAACGATGCAGCGAAACTGCAACGTCACAGCGTATATAAAATAACACCGCGTTGTTTCCTTATTCCTCAGGTTTTTTTACTTACCGATCGCAAACGTGCTTCGCGCACCGTTTCGCGGTCAATTGCGAATTCACCAATCGCGACAGATTCTTTATCCAGGCGAAATGGCCCCTGTTGACGCCGCGTAGCGTATCGCGCAGATACAGGAGATTTACGTGTCTATCCCTCTTATCGTCGGTTAACCGCAGAGGCACGATCGCGTTGCGGTCGGCGCCCCGTCCGAACTTATCTTTTTTTTCGATTCCTTCCCGAGTTGTAAATACGTTGATCGATACGTCGTTTTGACGTTCGAACTTTCCGATCTGTTTCAGATCTATGGGAAACTTGATCCCGTCGAGATTCAGCACCGTAATCGGGATACGAGCCGCATCGTTCGGCGTTGTGCTTGGCGGGATACAGAGCCGCGACCACCGCACGCGCGAAACACGTGTCGTTCTCCGACAGCACGTTGACCACCGCCTGTTTAAGTCTTATACCTAGCGGTATCTTCATCCAACATCCCACGCGCATGGGATTACACTTGTTCACGTTCACCGTTAGGTTGAGTATTCGCGACAACGCCCATCCGCTGTCGCGTTCCTGAAATTCGTCCAACGCCGCTAGAATCGCGTCGCGCACGTGCTTTTCGTACCACTCGCCCAGATCGGACCCTTGGAGGAGCTGTTCGTTCCGCGTAGCGATACTCTTCACATCGGTCTTAACGTCCGCTACGAATTCCCCATTGAATATGACATTGACCTTCAGACACACGTATCTGTCCAAATTATCCTGCACTTTTTCGAGCACGGTGCCCTTCGCATCCTCGAGAAATCGCGCTGGTTCGATGTACGTAGAGTTCGTCACAGCGCCGGTGAGTACGCGACTTTGGAACGCCGTATCGATCTCGACCCACGAAAATCCTCCGCTAACGCCGCTGCTGCTACCGCCGTCCCCACCGTCCAAACCGGCACCTACGACGCGTTCGAATCGTCGGCGCAGGTCCTCCCTCGAACCTTCCAATCGCGCTAATCGAGCCACCAGAGCGTTCACGGCTCCCGTGTTTCCTCGCCCCCCAGATTGTCTGACTCGACACCTCTCCCGCAAGAGCCGGAGATACTCGTCGCATCGTCGTCCCCACGCGCGGTACCCGTCCGCGTCGCGGACGTCCGCGGCGAGCAACTCGTCGCACTCTTCCCACATCCCATCCAGAAGGGTCTTCCACCCTCGGGAACACTGAATTTCACTCGTTCGAAAAGACGACAAGACTTGTAGGTCTGAATCCTACGTATCTTCTCTCCTCCGTCCACCGTCTGATAGTAAAGATAATATTCGAGCGGCAGGCAACGCATATAATCTTTCGCCCTAACGGAGTTTGCCATTGTCGTCTCTATCCACGCTCGCTCGCGCGCAGTTCGCGCCCCGGTCTCCCTTCGCAGATGATGAGTCGCCAGATTCCATCGCGCGTCCTCCTTCGCCATCGACGCGCATACGTTTGACGGCAACGACGTGTCGACTCTTGCCGATTCGTCGTCCGAATCGGACGAGAACTTGGGCATGGACTCGTAACAGCGCAGTTCGCCGTCCGATTCCTCGGACGAGTAATAACGGCGATCGTTCATTCGCGAGTACGCATCGCTAATGCTACGTCAGCTCCTCTAACGCGACTAAATCAGCAGTAACTACATCCCCATCGCGTATAATCATTCTTTCATGATATATACCAGCTTTGAGATACCGCCGGTGAGATCGACGATCGGCGATTCCGATTTCGCGACGGATCAGATATCTCGTTACGTCGACGCGGCGCGGATCCCCATCCCTCCTGAGCGGTTCGCTAACTTTCACGATCGGTTTCCCGTATCTTTTCGACCAGATCCAACTTTTGCAAAGGTCTACGTACTCGTCACTCATACCTCATTTAAAAAAAAACAACTGTAACTTATCCCATTCCCGGTGCGCTTTACGTCGCACCACTCTCTCTAGATAATGCTGCAATAGCGCCGCTAACGCGTCTCAGTCAATAGTAACAGATTCCATTCTCCGCCACTCTTCTCCAAAATATTTGGTATTGAAGAGACCTCCGGAGACCGACGATCGGGAATTCCGATTTCGCGATCGATTAGATATCTCGTTACGTTGACTCTCCACAAATCCGATCCGCAACACTTCCTCGCGAACGGGTCGTTGATTTTCGCGATCGGTTTTCCGATTTTCACGCGCACCGGTTTGCAAAGTTCTACTTACTCGTCGCTCATACCACGTTAGAAGAAAAAAACCCACATTAACTTATCCCGTTCCGATGCGCTTTATGCCGTCGCGCCAATTCAATTTATACTCGTTCGTTATCTCAACGGTGGATGTACTTACAGGATACACCCTTCCGGGAAGGGGACATCCGCTGTTATCTCAACGGAGGATGTACCTACAAGATTCACCCTTCCGGGAAGGGGACATCCGCTCGCCGCATCCTGCGAAAAAAACAAGGAGGAACTGACAAGAGCGACCTCGAACGAGTTCGAACGTGCGCGATAAAAAATTAGTCGCGATTTCCGCTCGCGGCCGATAACGCGGTCGATAACGCCGATCCGAGCGCCCTCTCGGAGCGCCTGGAAACGACGATCCCCCCACCCCCCGGTGGCAACCCTGCGGCGCGAAATTTCCCATCACCCGCCTAGGGAATTTACGTATTTCAGGTTACCGCAAGGTGGCAGCACTGCGGCGCGAAATTCCCCATCACCAGCCTAGGGACAGGTGTTCCCACAAAATACTCGCATCTGATTGGACAGCCTCGAGTCTTCGTACCGCGATCTGATTGAACAGCGATACACCTTTGTCCAGTTACAGGGGAATGTTTGTCCGGTTACAGGGGAAATTTCCCCTCGCACCTGTCCCCCTCACCCCCCCTGTTTCCCCTCGCATTTGTCCACCCTTCACCCCCCCTCACCCATCCCCACCCCATGCCCTTCCTCGTCCCCCTCGCCCATCTCTTATGGCGTTCCCCTGCGTGCGCGCGGCCCCCCCCCGCTTCCCCTCGGTTGCACCCGAGTCCGGAGGTGTCTGTTATTAGTCTACTCAAAACGTTTATTATTTCTGGGATCTATTGACCTTACGAGTTGGAACTCGGTAGGCACAGGCGGGCAGACTAGGAAAGGTTCGGGTTCGTAGGTGGAACGGGGTGTAGGCGTCGTTAAATTAACTTCACTTCGTTTTACCTTACGTTGGAGCTTTATTTCCGCGTCTCCTTACATTTACTAGTTTACACTTGGCTTTGCCTTCTGCACTCACTACTACTCGTTCGTACTTCGTTACAATGTATACTTTCGCTACGCGACACGACTTACGGGAACGGACGCGGGCAGAGTCTCGGTTGTAATACTCTCCGTCCCGACTTCTTCGGCGGTCCCTTATATTATTTTGACTTATGCCCTGTCAGCGCTTTTCCGCCGGGTTCGACGGCCCCCCGAATGAGGTCGGTCAGTGACCGAGCGCATTCGCAATCTCGCTGTGATCCCGCGGTTCCGCGATTGCCGAAATGCGTTGTCGCACATTCCTATGCATATCGCAATAGTTCGATTGACGCGGAAGCTTGATGGACTTCCACGTCCGCGTCAGCGTAAATTGAGAGGTCTTTCGAAAGACCATTTCCTCGAAGTCTTTCGAAAGACTATTCTATAATTTTATTATAATTAATTTAATAATTGTTGTAATTTTAGATTACAACAATTGTATAGATTGTATCTATGCGCACGAGTCAATATTTTAAAAAATTTGACTTACACCACTATGGCTTTAACCCCTCCAATTAATAAGTAGTATAAAAGAATATTTTCTAAAAAATAAAGTTTGTTTTTGTTTGTCAATAATTTACGGTTCATTATATTATGACTTTTTTGTGATACTATTTTGTGATAATAAGTATTGACTTATGTATTGATAAGAAGAATGTTTTCGTTAAATGCAATTTTTAAGATGCAATTATATCTATAGATAGTGGCCTAGTTTACACCGATCACTTGATACGCGTATTAAATAATAAATAACTAGTGAATTAGTTTGATTATTGGCTAATCAGCTCAAATATTGTATACTATTTGATACGCGTATCAAGAGATCGGTGCCAAGTTGCCAACTAGGCCAGTGTAGCCTAGTTGGCTATTTTCTAAAAAGTAAAGTTTCTTTTTGTTTTGTTATAATTTGTAGTTTATTATTATAAGACTATTTTTTGTGATACTGTTTTGTGATACAGTAGTATTTACTTACGTATATTGATAAGAATTTGTTTTTGTGCAATTTTTAAGATGCAATTATATATCTATAACGTATAATATCCAATTTTATGCTTGTTTTCACCTTTTTGACATCTTTTACAAATAAATTATGTACATTTCAGATAATATAAATGGCCACGTTTAGGAGAACGTTTATTTTGCAACTGTTGAAAGTTTTCTTTGCTAAGATTAGATTATACTTTTAGATTTAAAGAAATAGTTTTATCTTAGCGAAGAAAACTTTCAACAGTTGCAAAATAAATGTTTTACTGAATGCAGTCAATCACGATAACACCAAAATGATGTCAAGAGGAATAGAAAATGATTACAGAAACTCACTTTTTAATCATGATTTGATCATTTTCTCATCATTTTGACATCATTTAGACGTCATTTTGATGTAATCGTGATTTCCTTTTCTACATACATAGTTAAAAAATCACAAAAAAATCATTGCTATATCAAGAATTCATCACAGAATCATCATAAACAGTGTATCGATTGACGTCATAATGATTTTTCCTAAAATGACTCCTACTTGATGTCATCATGATCTTATTATGATTTTGTGTTCTACCTGGGTAATAACTTTTTGAACACTACTGATCGTATATCTTGCAAATAACATTCTCTACCAGTTAATCAGACTTTAATTAGATTTTTTAGATAATTTCTTTGACTTCTGAGCAGTGACCAACTTGATGTAATAGGGAGCATGTTTATGTTCATAATGTTTTTGAGTATATTTGGGGTTACTTTTGCATAGTGTTTATACATTCTCTCTGATTCTTTGACATCATAGATTTATAAATATATGCAAAACAATTTTTTATGACACCAATACATGTCTGCAAACATTATTATATCAATTCTCAGATATATATGACTTTTATTTATTTTTTAATTTTAGTAAGTTATTAATCGCTGCAGAATTTATTCAAACTAGACACTTGGGAAGAATCAATGATATATACATACAATTTCTCGAGTATGCATAGAAACAAAATTAAAGCATACATATTTGTTACATTTACTGCTGGTTATATGATCTCATATATAATAAAAACATATTGTCAAAAATATTCTTAAAAATTGCAATGGTGCAAACAAAAGTTTCTTTTATCTTTGTATATAAAACTTATTCTTTTACTAAATAGATAAGTTGAATATAACATCACCCATGTATAATAATAAACAACGATTATCTTTTAATAAATCCTCCATAGCATGTTTTCGTTTCTTATCTTTGGACTTCAATTGTTTTTTCTCCTCTTGCAAGCAGCTTATTTTTCGTACAAGTTTCTTTTCAGTTGCATCTTCCTCGTCGGAGCTCGTGTCTTTAAAACAAAAGTAAAATGTATTTACCATATATGCAAATTATCTAATAATTTTTTATTTCGCCCATTTCTATTAATTCAATTCGACATAAAATATAAATAACTTAGATAAAAATAATTGAAATTTTTCTGATTATTCAGATTAATTCTGATCTAAGCGTTTTTTTATTAATGAAGATAATTTAAAAGTAAAATTATGAAGACACTTACTACTATCACTTTGCTAGGTTTTTTAGCCTTACATGCTTCTAGTGACTTACTACCAGATGTAGAAGGTCCTGCCTTTCTATGTGGAACACTCTTGACAATGTTCTTCTTTTCTTTATTCAGTAGTGATTTCTAGGTGAAAAATTTAGTTGGACTTTTAATTGACAAAGAACTACATGGTACATATGATTGAATTATATTACTAGAGAATGTACGAAATATAACCTGTGGTGCAGAGGAATGATTCACAGAATCTTTGTCACCTTCAGCAGAGTCTTTGTCACCTTCAGTGCTTCGTCTTTTTATTATTTTTCTGTCCTCTTTTGTAGGATCTAATATAGAATATTTTTCTAGGTTATCGCGCATTCCACACATTGTCTTCCAGTCTGAAATATATGTAGAGATCTATATTGAAAAACAGTAAATAAATAT
The DNA here is from genome assembly GCF_030848795.1 of Temnothorax nylanderi. NCBI lineage: Eukaryota > Metazoa > Arthropoda > Insecta > Hymenoptera > Formicidae > Temnothorax > Temnothorax nylanderi. Next base: position 73,653 of record NW_027249711.1, on the reverse strand, counting down.
TCGACCAAAAAAACAAATATACAACATATTGATCGTCTAATATCAGAAAAGCATACAAGCTACGTTTGTACACACTTTATACATCTATCTTTATACATATAACAAAATCGGAGAGGTTGCCGCTATACTACATATTTACCAAATATAATTTATACAGGATGTCTCACCTAACATGACCTTGAAATCGAAGGATAAACCCTTCGTTTCGGTAAAGAGCCGGGACGTCATCGCCGACACACCCGACATGTCCCACGGCAAAGGGGAACCCAGGGTGCGGCAGAGCAAGGACGAGGTGCAGAAGGGACAGGAGGTGCAGACGACAGAGGTGCACCGAGACGACGAAGGTAACATAAGCCTGACTCAGAGGAACCCGACGGACGAAAAAGACGTATGCGAGTCTCCACAATTCGTGGAACTTGCCGACGAGGAGGTGGAGAGGCTCATGGCGAGGGGCATCAACCGTATCGCGGAAACAGCGTCGCCGGGGAGCCAGTTATTCGCAGCAGAGGAGGAGGTACGGCAGGAGCCGCAACCAGAGGGGACAGAACCGATGACCGAGGGCAGCTACACCCAGCTGTAGAACGAAAGATCCCCCTTTTATAAATGTACCTGTGCGAATCAACGAAAAAGTTATTCGAGTCAATTTTATTTTTCACGCGTGAGTTTTATACTATATGGTTTTATTAAAGAAAATATAATTAAGATTTTAGAGATAAAGATACGGCAGCGAGCCGACGAAATATATTAATAATAAAGAAAAGACATTTACACATAAACAAATACAAGATACTTACCCATAAACATTCTTCCAATCCCATATAATCGTCAATAGGACGAACACATAAGATACATAATATTAAAGATAACATTCATTTAGATGGATTCAGATAAATTCAGAATAATTATACTTACATTCATTTTTATTCTTTTTGCCATAGCAGTAGTTAGCATACTGTTACTGGTATATTCTTATAAAGTAGAGTCAGAACCACATTGCATACCATGAAGTTTAAAGAATACATAATTGTTTCATTAATAATATTTTTCCCACTGTTCACAAGTTTCCCTAACACGGATATCATACTTACACTCTACGCGATATATACACTTTACATAATAATTTTAGGAGCGGAGATAGATCCACGACCGATCCGCGAGTGACGGTCTTATTAAACACCATAATTAAGTTACACTTTATATTCCAACAGCGAGCAGGACATATTCCTGAATTAACATATATTTTATTTTATTTTTCAAGCAACGTTTAAAAATTACACCCCGCTACACTAATTACACTTCACAGGCCATAAGCCGTTAAAGAGAGCAGAGACAATCTGCACATGGAAGAAATTCCAATTTGATAAAGTTAACAATCTTATAAAGTTCTAATAACATCTCAAACGTTTAAACAGTAATATTAAGGCCTTCAGCCGATGAGATGCACGAGGTGCACATATATAATTCAATTTACGCTTTGTTCATTAATTTCAAACATTTTATTACAGAAACGACCCCATGGGGCAACATTTAATCAATTACAAGCATTTGCAACACTTTTAAGCATTTTTGAAGATTTACACTTTTTTATTACACCTTTTACACTTTCTACACCTGTTTCTGAGATTCAGCGTGCGAGACGAGCCAGCGAAGGCTCTACACTTACACTTTTGACACTTTCTACACCTGTTTCTAGATTCAGCGTGCGAGCCGAGCCAGCGAAGGCTCTACACTTTTCAATTACACTTATTACACTTTCTACACTTACATGTTAGATTTCAGCGTGCGAGAACGAGTCACCGAAAGGTGCTACACTTTTACACTTTCTACACTCGACGACTTAGGATAAGCGTGCGAGATGAGCCAACGACGGCGGTTACACTTTTGATACACTTTTAGCACTCTGAGTGCAGATTCATTAAATTCATAGAATTTCTAACATATTGTTTACAGTTACTTCTCGAGGGAGAGAAACAAGCCGAATGGAGTTGTTCCAGGCAAAGATTTATTTAACATTGCAAATAGCAGTGATTTTCATTATATTCAGTTACACTTTTTTACACTTTTATGTACTTTCTACACTTTAGACGGCATTGAGCCAATTTGACATTATATTCATTAATTTGATATTTAAACATTATTCCCTGTCAATTTAAGAATTCGTTATTATGCGATTATGCGTGGGGTAATTTTAAGCCGCGTTATACTTACCTTTTATACTTACCTTTATTACACCGACTCCGGTGATTAGATGAGACGATTCCATGATGATCCTGGGTACCTGAAAGAAAAGGAAATTAATACTTACCTGGTTTACATTGGATTCGTCTGATTGTGACGTTGGGAGTCACTCGAAAATAATCGAGTGACTTTGGGTTCGCTCGCGCGAAGTTTGCGTGCAGCGACGCGTTTGGTTCACGCGGGTGCGAAAGCCAAGTCGCGCCGTTGCACTTTAGTGTAGCATCTCACGAAAAGGTGCCGAGTCCCAACAACGACTCGGCAAGCGAAGTGCAGATGGAATCGTACCATCTACACCCGAAGGTGCGTTCCGCGAGTGCGAAGGCTGCGCGCCTAAAATGAGGACTCAGCGCATGCGTGAGTCTAAGGTGGGAGAACTCGACCCGTTCCTCCCGGACAGTCCGTCGCGAAGTTTCGAGACGATAACACGTACAACGGTTTCGTCATACAAATCGAACAAAGGCGGTCTTATCCCGTTATCCGCTAGCGTCAGTAGCGTGATTGAATATTAATTAGAAGCAGTGAGTGCGTGATACGGGATATCCTATTGCGCTTATATTGATCATTAAGATCCGCTTTAACCGAAATAACGGCGGTTCGATAAAAACTCGACGTAGCATCACGCGATCGAGCGAACACGTGCGTTAGAAGAGATTGCTGTACAATCTAGTTTTAGAATAAATTATTATTTGTTTATAATAAACAAAAAGCTTTATTACGCGACCCCAGTGAATATCCTATCCTCGTAAATACGTTTGCTTAACAAGGGCGTGGCCGACGGCCTTGAACGCGCCCGCAACGTGAATCGACAGCCATATTGCCGAGAAGGAAGGACGGGGCAACGCAGTAACACAAGGTTTCTGTATTAAATCCTTAAAATACAGTGGCGATCGTATATTCAGCCCAAGTAGTAAGTGGCTATATTTAATAATTTTAACAATTCCATTCGTTGTTCCGGTCACAACCTAACTCTTTCCTCTTTACAGGATAAAAGCGGATAAAAAATATATTCGGACAAAAGTTGTACATATGAGTCTGAAGGGGGATGAATAATGACACATTTTTTTTAAATAGATTTTTTTGGGTGACATTGAAGTCACCACCATTTTTTTAAATAAAATTATATGATTTTTTATATAATTCTTCTGGTCTTTTTATATAATTCTGCATATAAAAGTATTATATATGGAAATATAAAATAATCAATAATTTATAAAATATTTTATACTTTATGTCCAAATGAAGTACAAAATATATCGTAAACGATTGATTTTTTTATATTTCTACCTTAATACTTCTATATCTCAGTTGCAGAATCTCAGTCGCGCACAATCTCACCGCTACAGCGAGATATAATATTTCTTAGGCATTTAGAAGTAAAATATAAAATTTCGTAAATACGAAATATGATAGACCTTTCTCACAACCCATTAGTAATCTCAAAAGCGTCGACTACAATGGCAGCAGGAGTATGCAGTAAGATGTAAGCAGTAAGTTATTGACTAATGGGATTTTTACAATTCAAGAATAATCGACTGTGGTTGGTCAATAGCTTACTGCTTACGTCTTACTGTATACTCCTGCTACCATTGTAGACGATGCAAGAGATTAACACAAATCGCGACGTTATAAATTAAACTCTCTGCTACCGAAGCATTAATAAAAATCGTACTCGGGCGTTGGAGGCGAGTCAAGTGGTCATGCAGGTGATTGAGGGGCCTATTCTGTAAACGTTAACGATATCGGCATAGTAATCGGTATCATAAGGTTAATAAAATAAACAAATATACTTTTACTTTTAATGCATACTTACCACCATGAGCCAGAATCTTTGCGACCACAGTTTGCCAAATACATTTTTTTAACCCTCAGTTACCTTACGTTTTTACACCCCGTTTTTACACCCCCATATTACCTCACCAGGGTTTGAGAGACCCTAGCGTCTTCTCCAGCTTGTATCTTTAAGACGAATGCATCAATTTGACTTCTTTTTTTTTAAATCGATACATCTTTTAAAGATCTACAAGACTGTGCAGGTTAGATTATTCCAAATTAAAAAATGTAAATGTTATTTAAAAAGAAAGAAAACGTGTTTTTTTGAAGAAGCGAAAAAATTTGCTTTTTTCAAATTGACGTAGTACTGACTAAAAAAAGATATAAGGGCTTTCTAATACATGATTCGAAAGGTCAAGAGTTGTACTTTAAGAAGAAATTAGCGTCATAACGATTGGTTCCAAAAAGTATATTTTTTTTGCAAAGTGAAGTTTCATGATTTTTGAAGAAAATTGATCAAATATTATTGTCTCTAAAAAACGGATTTTTTTAAATCGTAAAACTTGCGACCTTGGGAATGAAATATAAACATGTAGAAGAATAACAAAATATTTTTCAAAAAGTTTCATATAGCTAATACAAGATGGCGGCTATGGAGAGGTAAAAATTCATGTTTTTTGTATAAAATCGGTAAAAATGTTGAATAAATGCAATAAAAATGCATGAAAAAATACTTTATTTATTAAAAAGACACATAAAACAAAAATTATATTATTGTGACGTGCAAGTGCTGCATATTTTTGCGGCATGTTCGTTACACATAGGACTGTTGCATCTTAAACATTTGAACCACATTTTTCTATCAAGCGCTACGGACAATAAGAGCATCGTTTCCGCGTACTCATCTTATTATCGGATATTAAATCACGAGGATTTTGATCCTCTGGAATCTGATCGTGTGTGAGGAATTCCTCGATTTGTAGCCGCGTGAGCATATGGAGACCCTGCTCAGTTAAACGCCTCTGTAACTGAGGCCTTATTGAGCGCTAAAGACAAATCAAGAATATAATCTTGACGCTTTTTCTTCGAGTTGTCTTGGCGAAAAGTGTATAATATAAAACTATTTACATTTGCGTGATCAAGTATACCATAAAAATAACGCATCGGCCATCGAAATGTTTTTCGCGCTGTAGTATAGTCGTGACATTTTTTATCAAAACTATCTGTGCCACCCTTAGTTTTGTTGTAAAACAGCACGATCTCCGGCTTATTAGTCGCTTCATCAATTGTATTGTTTAAGTGCAAAGAAGATAACAAAAGAACAATCTTTTTTTTTAGGAGTGTACGAAACTAAAGTTTTGTCTCTATTGTAACAAAATTGAGCTATTATTCCTTTAGGTGGCAACTTTCTGAAGGTCTCGGGAATTTCTTGCTTATTTTTGCGGATAGTTCCGACCATCGTTAAGTTGTACTCCGTTTTCATTCGATCAAAAATCGGAATTAATGAAAACCAATTGTCGCACGTTATGTTTCGCCCGGTTCCATAAATCGGTTCAGCTAATTTTCGCACATAATAAGACGGAACGGATTCAGCAGGATCTTTATCTACTGCTCCAACGTACGGAATGGCATTAAACATGTAATGCGTTTTAGCATCGTTTATGAGAACAACTTTCAATCCGTACTTATCCGGCTTCGCAGGCATGTACATTTTAAAAGAATATCTACCGCAAAAAGAAAGTAACTGTTCGTCGATAGTACAGTTTGAACCGGGTTCATAATATGCAGTACAGTTAGAAATAAACATATTCCAAATTTCACGAATATGTGTGAAACAATCAGTCGCTCTACGTTGTCCGCGTGTATTTCTATCGTCAAATCTCATACAATCTATTAAAAAATTAAACCGATTGTTTCCCATTGTGATTCAAAACAATGAAGAACTGTACGGCGCCCATAAATCTCTCGCTTTTGTCATATTGAGTTTGTACAAACCAGCGAAATATAGCAAACCGATTAAAGCCTTTAATTCAATCAAGTCTACCGCTTTATGATAATTCATCACAAATTCATAATTCCGTCTCAGTTTCGCTGCTGCGTGCTTGATTTCTTCATTTGTATGCTCTAAAATAAGACGTAATCTCGTCAGTAAATAAAAGTGACCAAGCTTCCAACGGTGTTGTCACGTCGTGCGCACGGCCTTTCGAAGCTGCAGCGTATTGGATTTGAAAGTGTCGACCTCTTAGGTTAGGTTGTGACCGGAACAACGAATGGAATTATGAAAAGTATTATTTAGCCAGTTACTACTTGGGCTGTGTTAACGGTCGCCACTGTATTTTCAGGCTTGAATACAGAAACCTGGTTCAACTGCGTTGCCCCGTCCTTCCTTCTCAGCAAGATGGCTGTCGTTTCTACGTCGCAGGCGCGTTCAAGGCCGTCGGCCACGCCCTTGTTAAGCGAAGCGTATATACGTAATATCGGATAGGATGTTCACTGGGGTCGCGAATGAATATTTGTTTTGTTTATTATAAACAAATAACAATTTATTAATTAATATTGTACAGCATCTCTCTTCGCGCGCGTGTTCGCTCGATCGCGTGGAAGTACGTCGAGTTGTTATCGAAACGCCGCTTTCTTTGTACGGATCGTAATGATCTAAATAAGCGCAATAGGAATCTCCCGTATCACGCACTCACTGTCTCTAATGAATATTCAATCACGCTACTGACGCTAGCGGATAACGGGATAAGAACGCCCTTTTCGATTTGTATGACGCAACCGATATACGTGTTAACGTCTCGAAAGTTCGCGACGGACTGTCCAGGAGGAACGGGTCGAGTTCTCCCACCTTAGACTCACGCATGCGCTGAGTCCTCATTTTAGGCGCGCAGCCTTCGTACTGGCTGTTCGTACCTCGAGGTGTAGATGGTACGATTCCACCTGCACTTCGTACACCGAGTCGCTCTTGGGACTCGGCACCTTTTCGTAAGATGCTACACTAAAGTGCAACGGCGCGACTTGGCTTTCGCGCTCGCGTGAACCAAACGCGTCGCTGCACGCAGACTTCGCGCAAGCGAACCCAAAGTTACTCGATTCACACCGAGTGACTCTCAACGTCACAACAGACGAATCCTATGAAACCAGGTAAGTATTAATTTTCTCTTTCTTTCAGGTACCCGGGATCGCTATGGAATCGTCTCATCTAATCACCGGAGTCGGTGTAATAAAGGTAAGTATAAAAGGTAAGTATATCGCGGCTTAATATTACCGCACGCATAATCATATAATAATGAATTCTTATATCGACAGGGAATAATGTTTAAGTATCAAAATCATGAATATAATATCAAATTGGCTGAATGCCGTCTAAAAGTGTAGAAAGTTCACAAAAGTGTAATAAAGTGTAACTGAATATAATGAAAATTAATGCATAATGCAATATTAAATAAATCTTCGCTTGGAATGACTCCATTTGGTTGTTCTCTCTTCCGTGAGATGTAACTGTAAATAATTAATGTAAAACTCAATAAATTTAATGAATCTGCACTCGGAGTGCTAAAAGTGTATCAAAAGTGTAATCTCCGTGGCTGGCTCATCTCGCACGCTTATTCTAAGACGTCGAGTGTAGAAAGTGTAAGGAGTGTAGCACCTTTCGGTGACTTTGTCTCGCACGCTTACATGCAAGTGTAGAAAGTGTTAACAGTGTAATCTAAAGTGTAGAGCCTTCGCTGGCTCGTCTCGCACGCTGAATCTAAGAAACATGTGTAGAAAGTGTTAAAAAGTGTAAAAGAGTGTAAATCTTACTAAATGTCTCAAAATGTTATAAATAATCGTAATTGACTGAATATTAAACCAAAAGGCTATTTCTGTAATGAAATCTTCAAATATATTGAATTAATTGTAATGTGAATTGTACTTGTGCACCTCGTGCATCACGTCGGCTGAAGGCCTTAATATTATTATTTAATTGTTGGAAATGTTGATAGAACTTTATAAAATTGTTAAATATGTTAATTGGGAATCTCTCCTCGTGTGAGAATTGTCTCTGAGTTATAGTTGGCTTAGGGCCTGTAAAGTGTACCTAGTACAGTAAAGTGTAGCGTGGTGTAATTGTAAATAACGCTTGTAAAATTAAAATAAAATATGTACGTACTCAGGAATACATCCTGCTCGCTATTAATGTCGAAAGTGTAACTTAAGTGAACGCTTAAATATAAATCGAAATGTGTAATCTGGCTGTCACTCGCGGATCAGCCGCGGATCTACTCCCGCTCCTAATATTAATATGTAGAGTGTGAATAATATGTATGTTGTAATGATCATGTCTGTGTCAGGAAAATTAATAATTAAAGGGAAAAATATTATTATGGAGATAACTATGTATTCTCCGAACTTCATGCTGAATGCTTCTCAGGGTAAACAATATGGTTCTGACTTTCCTTTGTATGAATACGTTAATAAAAGTATGCAAATTATTGCAATGGCAAATGTAATGAATAAAAATGACAAAACTATGGCTCTAAATCTATCCGGCTCCATTATCTGTTGCTTCTAATCTTAACTTATCTTTCTCGTTATGTAATAGGAAATTCGAGGATTTTGGTAGGAAATTATCGTTGTTTATTTCTGTGTAAACCTGTTTTTATTATGTTATGTACCTCGTGCTGTAAGTTGTGTAAATGTTCTTTGTGATGCTCGTGTGGCAGTTCAACAGTGTTGTTATTATAAAATCTTAATTCTACTCGATCAATTCGTAAAACGTTAAAACATAAAATCTTTATAAAATGTACCCTTTTGGTACTTGTTGCTCTTAAAGCTTATATAAAAAATAAATATGACTTTACATAAAGTCTTTGTACATGTGCACCCTATAGGCTCGCGTACTCCTTCTCGGGGTCGGCTGCACTCGGCTGCTGCACCTCCTCCACCTCGACCGTCATGGGCTGGCACTCGTCCCGCCCGGCCTGTCCAGCGGGCTGTACGCCCACCTCCAACAACCGGCGCACCTCCTCGTCGGGGTCGCAATGATGTGTGTCAGGGTTTATCTGGCTGTATGTTTCGCAGAGGCCGCTGTCCTCCTCGTTCTCGGTCTGACTATGCTGTTCGGGCGCTGATCTGTTCGCACCCTGCTCCTTCTGCACCCTTTGTTTCTGCGGTTGGTCCCGGTTCATACTGGAACTCGGCTCGCTGCTTCCACGACTCGATCTGGAAACGGAGGGTTTATCCTTCGGTTCCAAGGTACCTTGATGGACCAGGTAAAACCGTCTTTGCCGCGCAAATATGCCATACGTCCCTTCTTTTTTGTTGACCGCGCAGCTGCTTCTTCCTTATTGTTCCCCTCTCCCTCGGACTCTACTTGCTCGTGATCAGATTCGGCGTCGTCGTCCGACGCGTTGGAACATGTCTGAACTTGGCGCTGACGCGATAGTCGCTGTCGCTTTCTATCTTGCTGTATTTCTGCTTGTACGTAACTCTCCTCTTTCTCGTCAGAATCCACGTCTTCTTCGGATTCATGCCCACTTTCGCTTTCAAAATACTCCTCGGATGCACCTTCATTCTCGCTCTCTCTTACATCTTCAATTTTGTTACGTCCCGAGGGATCGCGGCCGCGACGCGGTGCTCGGATCTCTAACGGGGCTAAGTCACTTGGTCGGGTCGTTAAGCCGAGGGGCTCTACCCGGGAATACCCGCGACCGGGATAATTCGCTATCCGGATCCCGTTACCAGCGAGTCGCTCCGATTCGAATCCTCACGGGGAGAGCTTGATTATGGGGTTCTTCGCGTGCGTTTAAGATGTATCGTTCAAATATTTCCTTGACCTCGGTGCAATAGTAGCACTCGAGCGCGGGGCGGTAGTCGGCTAGGATTTTGTTGCAATCAGAACACGTTGTAAATTCTGTTCGCGGACCGTATTGCACGAAATGCCAGAGGACGCCCTTGAACTCTTGTCGAGCGGCCTGGTAGTTATTGATTAGGCAATCCTCGCAAATAATCGCGTGAGTAGCTTTGTTTCGAAAAAATATTGAATATACACAAATCCCGGTCATCAACCAAATCTTAAGGGGAGTAGGGGGAGTGGTTTCCCTAGAGGTCGACGATTGACCGGGTGTCTGGGACACATTGATGATAGCGTTTCCGATTTTATCGACCGTTGGGTGACGGTAATAGCGTTCTTGGTTTTACCGACCACTGGATGTCGGTAATGCCGTTCTTGATTTCATCGATCGTTGGATGTTGGTAATAGCGTTCTCGTTTTTATCGACCATTGGATGTCGGTAATAGCGTTCTCGATTTACCGACCGTTGGATGTTAGTATTAACGTTTTCGATTTACCGACCGTTGGATGTCGGTAGTAGCGTTCTTGATTTTATCGACCATTGGATGTCGGTAATAGCGTTTTCGATTTACCGATCGTTGGATGTTAGTAGTAACGTTTTCGATTTACCGACCGTTGGATGTCGGTAGTAGCGTTCTTGATTTTATCGACCGTTGGATGTCGGTAATAGCGTTCTCGATTTACCGACCGTTGGATGTCGGTAATAGCGTTCTCGATTTACCAACCGTTGGATGTCGGTAAAGCGTTCTCGATTTACCGACCGTTGGATGTTGGTAGTAACGCTTCCGATTTTATCGGCCTCTGATTTGGGAGATGGCGATAATAGTAGGCTCTATGTCTAAATGTTGTTGCCCCCCTTCGTGTATCACCGAGCGCGTTACTTCGAGGTATATCTCTGAACACGTGGAACACCCCGTGGGTCCCTGGATTTCCCCGATTATAACGTCGCACGCGTCGCACTCCTCTAATTTGTACCGAAACCCGATGTGCAGGTAATGTCGGACCAGGAGGTTGTAGTGGCTGCGCTGTTGCGCCGTTAAGTCGCGGTAACACAATTCGCAGAGGTAATGTTTACTGTTCTGATTCTGGTAACACAACGCGAAAACGTAGATCGCGCGGGACAGCCAATTCCTACGCGTAACTCGAGAGACTAGGAGCGAGAATCGGCGGGTGGTAGGTCGCAATGGGGTCTCGCTCATATCGGCTAATTAAATTTAGGGGCGTCGGCACTTACCTTCAATCGAGCTCCAGCGGGTGATCCGCAGTCCCCCAGTGTTCAGGCGTAGGGGCGTCCCAGTCCAGGTGCAGGATCTCAGCGCGGTGTTGTATCTGTCGAGTCCGGCGGGGATCGTTCTCTCGAATGGCCGCGATGAACTCCCAGGAGGGAAGGGGACGAGCCGATGGCAGTGTTACCGGAATTAGTCGATAACCTTGATTCCTTAGTGCCCGATACTCGGCTCGTGATTCGGCTTTGCCCAATGGGATGTAACTGCACTGCTCACTTCCGTCTTCGCGCACTGAAGCTAGATTCTTGGCGCTCGGTTTCCAATCCGCTTTGCGCGCGGTATTCGCGTTAAAGTCTCTCTCGTACTCGAGATCTGACGCGTACTCAAACTCGACTCCCAGCAATGGATTCAGGGGAGAGGTACGTAGAAGGCGGTTTAGTCGGCGGGTGCGTTACTTGATTCCTCCTTGACGACACCTTGGCATTTGTTTTAGCCAGTTAATATAAAGATTTACAGAAAGGAGCGTTCTCTGGTTGATTCCCTGTTGCTACGGCGAGAAAGCGTGCCACTCGTATAGCACTGCCTCTTTCCGGGCACCCGCAGCCGAAAGCGTGCCACTCGTATAGCACTGCCTCGTATGCAGATGTGGTGCAAGGGGAGGACCGACGATTGCGGTACTCTATGTGAGCACTGAGTAATTGATGTTACTGGTGGAATCAGCGTTACCCGATGGGTGTGGGATACGTGAAGGTTGGCGAAAGAACACGTGAAGTACGAAGGTTCGGTTAAACAATAATTATTACTATAACTTTACACGATAACTTTACATAAACTGTTACAACTAAACGCTTTGTTAATATTATAATTTGAATAGACGCGTGGTGACGCTTCTAGATTATTCGACTGATGCAATGCTGCACGTGGGCCTTGAAGGCTTTGAATATAACAGGATATGGAAGACTTCGGATATAGAAGGATATAGAAGGATTTAGTAATGCTCACTCTGAACTGGAGAGTAGTGTTGAGTCCATGTCCGAAGGATAGCTGAGAAATACTGACTGCGTCCCTCGGAATGTTCGTCCTTATATTCCATTTTCCTGGTGACGGGAACGATCGAGTGGAAGGGTTGAGAGATGGAAGGGTTGCGTTGCGTCATCGGTCCAGTCCCCGATTTCTCTCCTTATATGGTCACGTTTTCCTTCTTTCCTTGTGCTCGGTGGCGGGGGTGGTTGAGTGAAAGGGTTGCGTCGTTGCTTCTGCTTTCGATTTTTCTCCTTATATGGTCATTGAGTGGAAGAGTTGCGTCATCGCTCCCGTCTTCGATTTCTCTCCTTATATGGTCACGTCCCTGATTTCCCTTTTGTATGGTCGTGTGACTCATTGGGTTGAGCTGGTAGTTCGAGAGTTTTCTGGAAAGGTCTGAGGAAGGGTTGTGGGGTTTTCTTGGAGCGGAAGTTAGATCCTTATAGTTAAAATTAAGATGGGCCTCGTAGGCATTGCGAATACTTGTTGCTTATATGCTACGTGGCATGTAACTAATTCTATCGCATGAATCCAATCGTCGGTAGTCTTACCGATGGTAAGTTCGACTGTTGGTATGGTCTTACTGATGGTAAGTTCAATTGTCGGTAAGTAATCTTGCTGATGGTAAGTTCGACTGTCGGTAAGTAGTCTTACTGATGGTAAGTTCAACTGTCGGTAAGTAGTTCGATTGTCGGTAAGTAGTCTTACTGATGGTAAGTTCAACTGTCGGTAAGTTCGACTGTCGGTAAGTAGTTGTCATGCTTTCTTAACTTATCTTGGTATTTATTCTTATGGCTTAATGTTTTTTAAATTTTCCCGGGAGTGTGGTGGGGTGGACGTAACAATTTCAGAATCTTGTTCAAAGATGTGTGTTGCGACCACCTTGGTCGTTGACCGAGCGCGAGACCTTGTCTCCATTTCTGTATAATAATAATAATAATAATAATAATAATATTTATAATGAAAAAGTGAAACAGTCGGTTAAAAAAGTTTTGTAAATATTTACTAGAGTTTACCTGAGAATGTCGCAGCTGCCGTGAAATCAATATTTTGACGCTAAGCTACTAGATTCTGTAAACCAGGTATTTGATTCTGTAAACCAATAAAATCCAATATTTTACTTTTTATACAACACAGAATATTTTTTCTATCATTATATTGCATAAATACACTGTTTTTTATAAGATTTACTTATACTTGTATTTTGACAGTAATCGTTTTTGTCACGATATTACCTCACCAGGATCTGAGTAACCCTATCGTCCCACTTCTAGCTGTCTGCCGTGGCTGCTTCGACCGAACTGACTCTCGCACGTCACCAGGCTAGTGCTAGACCCTTCAAACTTTTTCCCCCCCGGGTCCGGAGTCCCCACCACTGCGCGTTCAAAAAGGGCGCGAGTTTTAAACACGTCTAGGGTCACTTAGGCCCTGGTGAGGTAACTGAGGGTTAATCTCGTTTTCATTATATTGGCGGGTCCAATATCTACGTTTGGCCATTGCAATTTAACCTCTTCATTGTTGCCGATAATCTGATCAAGTTTTTCTTTGTCTGTGCTATGTAGTAACCACTCGCGATAACCAACCGCAATAGCATTATCTTCATTGGTGAATTCACGCAGTACACATTATTTGTCAATTATCTTATTTTCTAAGAATCGCACTAGAAAACTATTACAGTTAGCAAATCTGGCGGATATCGTTCACGTGTTATGGCGTCATACAGGACACAATAGTAGATTATCGATTGTTTGAGGAGATCGTGGTCGCGACATTCGCGCCTATCCGCGGTGTCACGCAGGCCTACGTGACGCGGGAGATGCGCGGCGAGCGACACTCGGCGAATCGCGAAACTCGCCGGACCACTCGCACTATAAAATTCAAATACAGAACTCGTTAAAGTCTTAATCAAAATCTCGACCTGCAATTTTCGAAAAAAATTAGTTTATAATAATCCGTGTTAGACAAAAACTCGCCATTAAACCCTAAAGTCCGTGTCACACTACGTATTGTGGACGCGGATCGGATTGAGATTGTGGATCGTGAATCGAATTTCAGCCAATCAAAGACAAACAGCTTATCTATGATTGACTGAATTTGATTCGCGATCCGCAATCTCAATCCGATCCGCGTCCACAATACGTAGTATGACATAACGGTCATTTTTCGACAGTTGGAGGAACAAAACCTAGTGCCGAGAAAGCTACCGCGTGAAATCGACTGTAGTATTTCGTAGAGAGCCTATAAGGTCTGATTGCACCAACGTCACATAATATTTAATTGTAGCTTAATTCACTTTGTTTCTCTTTCTAACTAACCTCTTAGAAAGAGACGAAGAGTGAGTTAAGCTATGGTTAAATGTTATGTGACGTTGGTGCAACCGGGCCTAAATCTGTTTGTTTTAGCTCAACTTCTTGCACGGTTCATCTCTTTCTTCTTTTTATGTTAGAGAGAAATGGAAAAAAGATGAACTGTTCAAGTTCAGATAAAACAAACAAGCCTAATAATAAGAGAGTCGTCAACTCCGTCACGTAACCAATCGTGCGCTGCTTGGAGCGGTATAGACATTACTGGTCATACTATGATTAGTTTTTTCCTTAGTTCTTCACTGGATCTTAGGCTGGTATTCATAGTCAGATTTTATATTCAAGATCGGCTTAAGTCTGATCAGAGGCAGACTTAGGGTGCTGTCCCATGGACATCGGAATTATCGGAAAACGGAATCGGAAAGGTGGGATTTTTGTGAGCTAACCAATCAGAATGATTCCGTTGCGTGTTTTCACATCTGGGTTCCCCATGGCGATCATTTTTCGGAACGGAATTCATGCATGTGCGTAATTCACATATCTGGCGGTCACTGGCGGTTAAAGAGTGTTGTGATAAGTTGCTGTTGTATTTATATATTTATTTTGATTGAAGAAAGGGGAATATGATGTCATCTGCTGTAAATATTGTAATTATGATATACGTATGCTAAGTTATGTTATATTAGGTTATAATGTTGATATTGATTGTCTAGCAAGATATTGATATATTGATGGTCTAGCATACATTTCTAGCCTAACATACATATACAATATGCTTATAGTAGTTTCAATTTATTAAAGACAGTATATAATAAAAATAGTACATTATATTTTGTTTATAAGTATGTTTTATTTTATAGAAATAAAAAAATAAAAGCGAAAATAGCAAAAGTATTTCTTATGAAAATGATAATGGAGTGGCTGGAGCCATAGAACAGCAATGAGAGAAGGCATTACACAATGATTTTTTAAAATTAATTTATAGATTCATTATTTTATAACGTCTACAATATTTTTTTGTAAAACTTTAAGTATAATATATGATATAACAGATATCAATTATTTAATACTCCCAATCTTTCCTCCATTTCACGCAATTTTATTAAAAACTCTAACTCTAACTGTGATCTTTCTCTGTAGGGAAGTCGACGCATTCCTTCTGCCAGTTGTAACATAAACCCATCAATATATAGGATTGGGTTGAATATTCGTGCTTAAGGTTTGTAAAAAAGCTCTATCTACTTCGTCGATGTTATTTGAATGTTGTCTTTCTGAAACCAAACAGTAGATTAAATTATTAAAAACTCCAATATCCTCATATTAATGTGTGTGTGTATTTATTTTAAACACGAACTTCGCGAAGATGAAGTCGCTACAGACAATTCAGAGATACCCGGTGATGGCGTTAAAGGTGGCCTGTTCTCTAAATCGTTGCTGTCATTCATAGCCATAGGTGAATTTGAACAGGAAGGTAAAGGAACAGGGAGGTTATTCGTTACTTGAGCTGTGTCTTTCCTGTTTGGAAATCTTAAAGATGTTCTGGAAAAAAAAATAGAAAATAAATTTAGTTGTTATTATTCGACATGTCATTTGACACATTCAATATAACTTACTCTTCATATTCTAATGTATCATTAAGAAAACTCATTGCATCGTAATAGCGGAAAGATGGTTTATTTCTTTCATTTATGGAAGTACCTGCGGCACCACTCCTTTTTTCAGTGCTCTGTATTTTCTTAAAATTCCTCCTAGCTTTTGTATAACAATCTCTTAAATATTGCCATCTTTTTTTTGCGCCAATAGGTGAATATGCTCCTAAAATATTAATTTAAAAAAAAAACACATGTTTATAAAAAGAATGTAATGATAATGTTGAATCATAAGTTAACCTCCTAAACAATTACTGACTTCCTGCCATAGATCTTTTTTCTTTAATTTAGTTCTTTCTTGAAGTGGTATACGAGGCTGGTCGTAGTTGAACTATACTTATCAGCTCTTCATCTACTTCTTGTGGTTCTGAAGCATTATTTTCATTCCCTGTTACATCATTTAGGCTTTCATCCCCTGTTGTCGCCATCAAATTGATATCTAAACAATAAGAATGGAAACTCACTATTGATTGTAACGAAAATTTCGTACTGTTTACATTGCATAAAAATATTATATACAATACTACATAAATACTATATACAAAATTTTTCATACCTGTCATAACAATTTTTCCAGCCTTATCCACGCTTAGAATCTGACATGCAGCGTTGAAAAGACCAAAACAGGAATGTTTCAAAATAGCATCCATTTTCAACAATCATCCACAGTAACCACATTTTGCTGTTTAATAATAAATAAATAACATCATATACATAATTAAAGTAATTGAATTTTACGCAAATTGAAACTGCTATAAGCATATATTGTATATGTATGTTAGGCTAGAAATGTATGCTAAACCATCATATCAACATTATAACCTAATATAACATAACTTAGCATACGTATCTCATAATTACAATACTTACAGCAGATGACATCATATTTCCCTTTTTTCAATCAAAATAAATATATAAATACAACAGCAACTTATCACAACCTCTCTTTAACCGCCAGTGACCGCCAGATATTTGAATTACGCACATGCATGAATTCCGTTCCGAAAAATGATCGCCATGGGGAACCCAGATGTGAAAACACGCAACGGAATCATTCTAATTGGTTAGCTTGTGACCGGAACAACAAATGGAATGATAAAATATCAAATCTTAGCCACTTACTACTTGAGCTGAATTTACGGTCGCCACTGTATTTTCAGGCATCAATACAGAAAGCCTATGTAACTGCGTTGCCCCGTCCTTCCTTCTCAGCAAGATGGCTGTCGTTTCTACGTCGCGGACGTGTTCAAGGCCGTCGGCCACGCCCTTGTTAAGCGAAGCGAAATGTACGGAATATCGGATAGAATGTTCACTGGGGTCGCGAATCAATATTTGCTTGTTTATTATAAACAAATAACAATTTATTAATACTGGTCGTACAGCAATCTCTACTCGCGGACGTATTCGCTCGATCGCGTAAAACTACGTCGAGTGTTCTCGAACCGCCGCTATCTTCGTATGCACGGATCGTAATGATCAATAAGCGCAATAGGATTTCCCGTATCACGCACTCACTATCTCTACAATTGTATTAATCACGCTACTGACGCTAGCGGATAACGGGATAAGACTTCCGGATTCGAGTATTAAGCGTAACCGTTGAACGTGTTAACGCACCGAAAGCTCGCGAAAGACTGTCCGGGAGGAACGGGTCGAGTTCTCCCACCTTAGACCCACGCATGCGCTGAGTCTACATTTAAGGCGCGCAGCCATCGCATTGGCTGTTCGTACCTCGGGGTGTAGATGGTACGATTCCATCTGCACTTCGCGCACCGAGTCGTTGTTGGGACTCGGCACCTAATCGAGAGATGCTACACTAAAGTGCAACGGCGTGAATTGGCTTTCGCGCTCGCGTGAACCAATCACGTCGCTGCACGGCGAACTTCGCGCAAGCGAACGAAAAGTCACTCGATTTGCACCGAGTGACTCTCAAAGTCACAACTGACGAATCCAATGAAACCAGGTAAGTGTACAGGTAAATCTACCCATTTCTAATTCTCTTTTTTTCAGGTACCCAGGATCGCTATGGAATCGTCTCATCTAATCACCGACATCGGCGTAATAAATGTAAGTATCAAAGATAAGTATATCGCGACTTAAATCTATCGCACGTGTAATTATATAATAATATGTTCTTAAATCGACAGGGAATAATGTAATAGTATTAAAATCAATATCAAATAGTTAAATCGGCTGAAAACCGCGTTAAAGTGTAGACAGTACACAAAAGTGTAATAAGGTGTAACTGAATATAATCAAAATTAATGTAAAATGAAATATAAAATAAATCTTTGCCTGGAATGACTCCATTTGGCTGTTCTCTATGCTGCAAAACGTAATTGTTAATGATAAACAGGAAATCTAATGAATTTAAGAAAATCTGCACCTAAAGTGCTAAAAGGTGTATCAAAGTGTAATGCCGTCGCTGGCTCGTCTCGCACGCTTATTCTAAGACGTCGAGTGTAGAAAGTGTAAAAAGTGTTGCACCTTTCGGTGACTTCGTTTCGCATGCATGTTTCCAACAAGTGGGTGTAGAAAGTGTAAAAAGTGTTGCACCTTTCGGTGACTTCGTCTCGCACGCTTGTTCTAAGTCGTCGAGTGTAGAAAGTGTTGTAAGTGTTGTGACGTTGCAGTTTTGCTGCATCGTTGCAGCGCCCCGCCGCCGTCACAAGGCGCGGGTTTCGCGACCTTTTTCACGCCCGAGGACGGTTCAACGAATCGATGCGAGATCTCCAGGGGCATATTAATCATTGCGTTACGATATACTGATCCCTTTTATTTTGTATTGTTGCGTGGCGCCTCACCGAGCTGAGACTGGAGTTCCTGAGAGGATACAGAGGAAGCGGACGCGGAGTCGACGAGAAAGATAACGGCGAGAGCTCGGACGACGGAAAAGCGGATCGAAGCGACCCGCGGGCCGCCGAAAGCGACGGAGCGCAGGAACCCGCGCGCGGCGCGTGACACGGCGGCGGGCGGACCCTTAATGGCAGGGCCCCGGGACGCCGGGGCAAAAATCAGCCCAACTGTCCTCCTCACACTGCTGACCGGATTCCGGGATGGATGGCCACCATTCCCGAACCGGTGCGGAAGGAACACGGAGGCAGACACGTCCCGTCCGCCGCCGGGAAGAATCCCGGAAAAGTTGCCGCGCGAGCGAAGGGCCGTTTAGCGCCCTGCGGAAAGCCGTAATTCACGGCCCTACGCACGAATCCGCCGCGAGCCTGCGAGCTCACCCCTCATTGGTCCGCGCTCCAACGTCGCGGGGCCGCGTACGCCCGGGGTGGGGTGCGCTATCGATTCCGCCATCGAGCGAAATTTCGGGAGCATTCGTAAATCGTCCTCGGTAATCGACGCACGTCGAGAGTCAAGTCGCGGTATTGTCTCGCATTCCGGAGCTGAGTACGACGTCCGGCTGCTATCTTAGCGACCCTTGGGACGACGGCGAGGACCCTCGGGAGAGGATCTTCCTACGGTGAGGTTGCCTCGGTAACATTTCATGTAAAGCCACGACACCGCTCCCCGGGTCGCGCTCTCGCTCGGGAAAATTCGCGATAATTAGCGTATCCGCCGACAAGGCGTATTTAGCGATCGATAGCGAGAGCGAGGGGCACCGGAATGGTCTCGTGGCCGTGGGATCGCGATCGGAAAATACGAACCTCTGGAGATCGCGGTAGGCGCGTCGATGACGACGTTCGAGATAGCGGATACGCCGTTTCACGCGCCCTTCGCGTTCACGACCGCGTGTCTCGTTAGGCGTAGTAGTTCGCCCGGTCGAATCTTAGATTCTGCACGCGTAATTAATGGCGTCAGAGGGATAGTCGCGTTGGTATGCGTTACTCACGATTCGCGTTCGGACCTTTAGAGTATCCTCGTGATATCGGCTGCGTTGAGATATTATTCGCGGTAGGATGTGGATCGCCTTAAGATACCATTCGCGTCGACTTAATGTTGTGTCTCGTTATTACTCGCGGTAATTCCGTAATCTTTCTCGCGTTAATTCGAGTATTTCGCGTTATGCCGAGTGTCTCGGCGCATCATTTTTCGCGTTGGACGATCGCTGACGATCGCGGGTGTTGCGTTCGATCGGAGTCGCGTGCGTAATCTCAGTTCTTGCGTTAGGATAAATTGGTCATTTCGCGTTAGTTATAGTATTGTTCGCGGTAATTCCGCATAATTTCTCGCGTTAGTTTAGTATTTCGCGTTATGTCGAGCGCCCCGGCGCCTTATTCTTCGCGTGAGGATATCCCTGGCGATATCCCCTGCTGCGTTCGTTCCTTCTTGCGTTGGGACATTACTCGCGTCGCGTTCGTTGCGTTAGTTTAAGATTATTCTTTGCGTTAGTTTAAGATTACTCTTTGCGTTAGTTCAAGATTATTCCCTGCGTTAGATTGAGATTATCACTTGCGTTAGAGTAAGATCCTTATGGCGACAGAATCCCTGCACGGGTTTGGGAACTTGCGTTCACGCGCTCCAAGCGGGGCGCATTATCATTTCGCGGTATTTCGCGCTATTATTTCGCGTTTATCTCCGTTATGTCGTAGTCAGTCGTAATTTGTACCGATATTCTATGTTAGTTGTCCGCGAACTTTTCTACTATTATTAGCTGTGAAATTACGTGATCTCGATGATTTTGTAAGTTTAGTTTTCCTCACACGTTCTCTTGCTGCGCCTTCCGCGCGTTTACTGAGTTAACGTAAGTTTTCCGTTTATGTCTGGCGTCCGCGTTATTATATTTGGTTGTCAAAAATTTGACGCCCGCGTTATCTATCACCTGTTACGTGCTTTTGTTTTGAAAGCCCCAGTGGCACTCACTGAGTTACGAACGTTTTCTACAGAATAAATGTGATTCTTTAACTGTTAATGGTTTGAGTTACGACATTCGTTATTAGGCGTCACCCCGCCGAATACTGCGCTGCCCTTCATCAACCCCGCCCTGCTATTAGGTCGAGCTAGCCATTCCCTCGCACACCGACTTATTCGTTTTGCGTCTCGTTTTTGATTTCTCGCGATTTCGCGGACGCGAGTTTACGCGTCTGGCGCCCAACATTAGAATCGTTTCGTGGAGTGTCGGAGGTGCGAGAGAATCCCCGGAGAGGCCTATCATCCCGCTCTCCTTGCCTCTTTTGATCCGGCACACGCCCCGGGCCGTCCCGGGAGTGAAAAAGTCGTGACAGTGTAATAAAAGTGTAGAGCCGTCGCTGGCTCGTTTCGCACGCTGAATCTAACGATACAGGTGGAGATGGTGTAAGGAAAGTGTAAGGAAAGTGTAAACGTTTGAAACGTGTTAAAACATGTGAATCTTAATGAAATACTCGGGAATTCGTCCCGCTCGTTGTCAATGTAAGTAATATCATCGAAAATAAAATGTTTAATATAAAATATGTCGCATTATCGACGCTGGCTGGAATTATTGCAATTATATAACTTAACATTAGAATGAATATAAAATGAATCGTTTGACTCGACCGTCACTCGCGGATCAATCGTGGATCGACTCCGATGTTTAAGACTAATATGTAAAGTGTGAATAGTGTATACAGTGTAAGGACTATGTCCATGTTCGGAAAACAGGTAATAATGGGAAAAAATACGATTACTGATATTATTATGAACTCTATGGATTTCATGTTGAATGATTTAAGATAAACAATATGGTTCTGACTTTACTTGATGTGAATATATTAATCAGTACAAAATTACCTTTTTTAAAAAAGGTAAAAAAAAGTGCCAAGTACACGCAATGTATTTTGTAAATTCAATCGAAAAATTATCTCACAAAATTGTCTCACAAAAATTGTCTCACAAAATTGTCTCACAAAAATTGTCTCACAAAATTATTAAATTATAAAATTGTTATTTTATTCAATCCAAGTGATATCTACCTCGAAAAAACCTAAATAACAAGTGGTATCTATTTAAAAAAAAAATACGTGAAATTATTTAATACTGCGCCAATTACAAAGAGAGAATATATATATATATATATATATATATATATATATATACCTTAACAAAATTATTTTTATATCACGAAATTGCGTTACCAAACTCAATCTAAGTGATATATACCTTAACAAAATTATATCACAAAATTGTTTTACCTAACTCAACCTAAGTGATATGTTATTTCAAAAAAATATATGAAATCTTTAAATTACGCCAACTACAAAGAGAATATATATATTGCTTTGAAAAATAATTGTAGTGCAACTACTCTTAAAAAATAAAACAAAATTGTGTTACCTAACTCAACCCAAGTGGTATGTATCTTTGTATTCCTGAGGATCTTTCTATCAACCCAAGTGGTAGTAGTTTTAATTCTTCTTGATAAAATTATAATATTACAAAGAATCATTTAATCATTTTAATCACAAAGAATTAAAGAGGTAACATTATAAAATAAAAATATTTAATTAAAATAAAATAAATAAATTTTTCTTGTAAAAAACTTGGCGCTGCTTTTTTAAAGTCTATCCAGACAAATTTGCATCGCGCATAAACATAAGCGTAAGAAATTGATTGGTTCATATATATGTGCAAAAGGAAATAGACCAATCCATCTCTTTATGCATATGCTTATGCACCTATGCAAGTTTGTCTAGATTAATCTTAAAAAAGCAGCGCCAAGTTTTTTACAAGAAAAATTTATTTATTTTATTTTAATTAAATATTTTTATTTTATAATGTTACCTCTTTAATTCTTTGTGATTAAAATGATTAAATGATTCTTTGTAATATTATAATTTTATCAAGGAGAATTAAAACTACTACCACTTGGGTTGATAGAAAGATCCTCAGGAATACAAAGATACATACCACTTGGGTTGAGTTAGGTAACACAATTTTGTTTTATTTTTTAAGAGTAGTTGCACTACAATTATTTTTCAAAGCAATATATATATTCTCTTTGTAGTTGGCGTAATTTAAAGATTTCATATATTTTTTTGAAATAACATATCACTTAGGTTGAGTTAGGTAAAACAATTTTGTGATATAATTTTGTTAAGGTATATATCACTTAGATTGAGTTTGGTAACGCAATTTCGTGATATAAAAATAATTTTGTTAAGGTATATATATATATATATATATATATATATATTCTCTCTTTGTAATTGGCGCAGTATTAAATAATTTCACGTATTTTTTTTTTAAATAGATACCACTTGTTATTTAGGTTTTTTCGAGGTAGATATCACTTGGATTGAATAAAATAACAATTTTATAATTTAATAATTTTGTGAGACAATTTTTGTGAGACAATTTTGTGAGACAATTTTTGTGAGACAATTTTGTGAGATAATTTTTCGATTGAATTTACAAAATACATTGCGTGTACTTGGCACTTTTTTTTACCTTTTTTAAAAAAGGTAATTTTGTACTGATATCACCTATTTTGTAGTGTTAAGCAAGGATCTGCAAAACATTTTTATTTTTTATTTTTTAATTATTCACAAAATTAGCAATAACAACAAATACATAAAAATTAATAATATTTAAGTAAAAGTAAATTATACATTTCTCACAAAAATTGAAGGAACACTAAATTTATCTTTAAAAATAGGCAAAACTCGAGCAGCGGTAACTTTGTTAAAAATGAATAAAATTTAAATTTCAAGCTTAAAACCTCTACTTTCGAAAGGTTACTATTATTCGTCCAATTTTTATTATGTCTAGACATAATTTTAATTCAGCGGATTTTTATTATGTCATGACATAATTTTAATTCTGCCGCTAGGAATTTTTAAGTCGATTCTTATGAATCAAGCTTGAATTTGATGTCTAGGTGTCCCAGGTTGCCGATAACGAAGTCCACATAGTGCGCTCCATAGTTTTCGGTGTCCAGGTGTATTAATACCTTGAATTCGATGTCCACGTGTTCCAGGTTGCCGATGACGGGTTCCAGATAGTGCGCTCCATAGTTTTCGGTGTCCAGGTGTAATAATACGTTGAATTCGATGTCTAGGTGTCCCACGTTGCCGATGACGAGGTCCACATAGTGCGCTCCGTAGTTTTCGGTGTCTACGTGTATTAATACCTTGAATTCGATATCTACGTGTCCTACATTTAGATTTAAAGTTATTAATACACCTAGACACCAAAAACTACAAAGCGCACTATGTGAACCTCATCATCGGCAACCTGGGACACGTAGACATCGAATTCGAGGTATTATTACACCTAGACACCGAAAATTACGGAGCGCGCTATCTGGACCTCGTCATCAGCAACCTGGGACACCTAGACATCAATTTCAAGGTATTAATACACGTAGACACCGAAAACTACGGAGCGTACTATGTGGACCTCGTCATCGGCAACCTGGGACACCTAGACATCGAATTCAAGGTATTAATACACGTAGACACCGAAAACTACGGAGCTCACTATCTAGACATCGTCATCGGCAACCTGGGACACCTAGACATCGCATTCAACGTATTATTACACCTGGACACCGAAAACTACGAAGCGCACTATGTGGACCTTGTCATCGGCAACCTGGGACACCTAGACATCGAATTCAACGTACGATTACACCTGGACACCGAAAACTATGAAGCGCACTATCTGGATCCCGTCATCGGCAACCTGGGACACGTGGACATCAAATTCAAAGTATTAATACACGTAGACACCGAAAACTACGGAGCGTACTATGTGGACCTCGTCATCGGCAACCTGGGACACCTAGACATCGAATTCAAGGTATTAATACACGTAGACACCGAAAACTACGGAGCTCACTATCTAGACATCGTCATCGGCAACCTGGGACACCTAGACATCGAATTCAAGGTATTAATACACGTAGACACCGAAAACTACGGAGCGCACTATGTGGACCTCGTCATCGGCAACCTGGAACACCTAGACATCGAATTCAACGTACGATTACACCTGGACACCGAAAACTATGAAACGCACTATCTGGATCCCGCAATCGGCAACCTGGGACACGTGGACATCAAATTCAAAGTATTAATACACGTAAACACCGAATACTACGGAGCGCACTATGTGGACCTCGTCATCGGCAACCTGGGACACGTAGACATCGAATTCAACGTATTATTACACCTGGACACCGAAAACTATGAAGCGCACTATCTGGACCTCGTCATCGGCAACCTAGGATACCTAGACATCGAATTCAAGCTTGATTCATAAGAATCGACTTAAAAATTCCCTAGCGGCACTTTCTGCCAAGCGTAGGGTTCCTTCTTTTCCGGCAGCGGTGGTAATACGATGTAAGGATACGAAATCTCTCCAGATAAACATGAAGCAATTGACTCAATATGTATTATATATATATACCTAATTTACCTAAATAGAAATATTTCTCCTGACCGATAAGTCTATCGACCTAATTTAATTTACCTACTAGATCGATCGAAATACGCGCGCGATATCGAAACTGGCGATACCTGCGCCGCCAGTGTCGAAAAAGTGAAAGCGACATTTCTCTGTTATCTGTTTGTTACATGTATGTTATAATATATTGAATTGAGAGCGTTGACGTAGACGTATCTTAATAAAAAATTTTCACATTTGGACTTTGCGTCACAATATCTCCGCTCGTAGGGCACGTAGCGGAAAATATTATAGGAGATACCCCCCCAAAGTCGACCCCAAGCTATCGATCAAGCCTACTTAGAACTTGATCCGTTCACTCGTTATCGAGATCTCAACATCTTGGGTACTCGCAACCCGTCGCGTCGCGTAAAAGAGTCACGGTCGGTCTCGCTCCGCGTGTACTTGGCACGAGACACTACCGTGTCTCTTGATAAAAGGATGCAAATTAATGCAATAGCAAATAGTATGTGTATAAATGATAGGACTATTATTCTAAATTTATCTGGGTCCATTGTTAATTAATTTATATGTACTTTTAACGTGAACTTGTCACTTTGTGAATTAAAATATAATTGAGTATCTGGGAACTCGGGAACTTTGGTATCGTAGGTAATTAAGGTGTGATTTCTTATCTTTATGTTTTTTATTGTATATAAAAGTGTATCTGAGGTGTCACTGGTGTAAAAGTGTAACTCTTTGTGTTACTTATAATTAATAATCGCGTACTAAATTTAATCAGAATTGGCTCTTTGCCCTTAAAGTGTAAATCTCTAAGTGTACCTTTTCGATACGTCACGCTTGAAGTGTATTATTATAAAAAATAGAATATTGATAAAATCTTTTGTCACACAATAAAATAATGAATAAGTATAATGTTTACAACCCAGCTAACACAATCTGTAATCGCAAACGTTGGCAACAAATTATGTTTGCCGAAAGGCCGCAAATGGGAAACATAATTTGGTATTGTCAATTCTGTTAGCACACTTCCGTCAATATGCAACAACCTTTGTCGGCAAAATATATGACAGAATAGCAGTTAACAGCAAGCAGATACCGAACATATTGACGGCAGATTGATGGCAAATGCTAAGCAGTTTTGCTATTACAAACAGTGTCAGCAAACATCTCGCAAAAATATAACAATGTATGTTGACGACAGATGGCTCGGATAAGCGAGCAGGTCTGTTGAATGCATTGACGACAGATTCACGACAAATATCAAGCAACTTTGCTATTACGAAAGTGTCAGCATTTGTCACGCAAGAATGCAACAGTCGGCTCGATAGGCGTACGACGCGCCACGCCGGCCGGAATGGCTGGTGCGCATGTCGCTATGGCAGTCTCGACTTGTACGTCCAATCACGACGTCATAAAGCGCCCAGTGAAACCAGCGTGCTGAAGCGGGAATTATCCTGTGAAGAACTGCAGATATCATTTGAACGTGCGTGTCTTCAGGCTGAGAAAAAGGTTTTTCTTGTCCTTTCTTCCAAGAAAGAGGAAGTGCCGTTGTATTTCTTATGAGCTAAATAACCAGTGCGATTCACGTTCAAGAAGCGTTGTGCTTAGGTTAGTTTGTATTTCGTGTTCCTACGATATGAGAATTCGTGTAATATATATGCGTATTTTATCGCGTTCGTCTTTCAACGTCTTATAAAAATACAAAAAAGTGTCATTATAGTATTCCGAGTTTGGTCATTGCGACGCTGTTATACGTAAAACCAGGTGAATAAAATGTATTTCTGTTCTATTATAGTCGTAGCGCACAACGCCACCGCTTATGCTTGTTTACTTCGGGGACAAGGAGTCACGCATCCGGCTCGTGACGATACGGACGGTGTGATACTTTGTGCGTGCCGCTTGGGTGTTCTATTGTGTTCCATTGCGTCGTACCTGGTCGCGTGGTCGTACGTGGCCGTACACAGTTGTGCGTCCTTGGTAAGTATTTTAGTTTTATTTTACTTTTTGTACTTTATTCTTGTTTAGTATATTATGTTGCTTTTTTTGCTTTATAGATTTTTGCTTTACAAACAGAACTTTTGTTTGCGTGAAGTCCGACGTAACTTTGAATCGGTGACACAATTCGTGGTCCCCGAGTATCCACGTATTGTAAATACGTACAATCACGTTTGTGAACCGCATCGCCTGGAAATTCGCTGCAGCCGCGGGCAAGGTAAGTTTGCCCGATCGCTTTGCATGCATTAAACGTTATGTGCTCTGTTTTTTATGTCCATTGTCTTATATGTAATACATTTTTCTTCTTTATGTGTTACAGACTGCTCTATTTGAGCGAAGTCCGACGTCACTTTGAATCGGTGACACGATTCGTGGTGCCCGAGTATCCACGTATTGTAAATACGTACAATCACGTTTGTGAACCGCATCGCCTGGAAATTCACTACAGCCGTGGGCAAGGTACACGCAATTTCTCTACGATTTAATGAGACAATATTTTGGTGTTTCCATGCAAATGGATTGTAATGTATAGATTTACTAATGCGGTTTTTATGTTATTTTTTATAAATTATATTTTTATACTCGTGTGCTCACGCGGTCCGCATTACGACTCTTCGTTTTACCATCTTTTGAAGAGCTATAAAACTTGTGTAGTTGCCTCTGCGTAAAAACTTAGTGCGGTGTGTGCGGAGAGCTAGTTAAAACTCTGCCCTAAACATTAATTGAAATGATTTATAACTTATCTGTCTCCTACTTGTATAAAGATACAGACACTCGCTTAAATTTGAGGGGTAACTCGGACTTAAACTATACTTAATTTTTTAATTTTTAGTGGTATGCGATTTTTTGCGTTATTGCAAGTATGATTGCAGTTTATTTTTTAATAAGTTTTTTTGTGACTACAGTTATATAACATTTTTATGCGCTGGAAAAAGTGACACTATGTGTCACTGATACTGCTCTGATATTGCTTACAATTATTTTAGTTTTTTCAATTGGTTTTGGTATTTTGTACGTTTCACGAATATCGTAATCGTGCATTTCGAAATATTGTCTATTGTATTGATGGTTCATTCTCTTACTAGTTTTCTAATCCTTTTCTTTTTTGTATTTACAGAAATTTCATACAAAGATTTTTCTCCACTTATTTTTTCAATTGGTTTTGGTATTTTGTACGTTTTGCGAATATCGTAATCGTGCATTTCAAAATATTGTCTATTGTATTGATGGTTTATTCTCTTATTAGTTTCTTATTCTCTACGTTTGATCCCTCGCTTTCATCATCAGTGATTATATCGTATATCGATTTGATCGTGTTTTTGGCTTTATATAAAGCTTTACGAGGCTCTCTAATCCTTTTCTTCTTTGTATTCACAACATAAATTTTATATTTTGTAGACACAAGAAATTTGTACCTGCAATCTCTTGCAAATTCCATTTTATATATAAATATGGAAAAACAATATCTAAAGACCTCAATTTGTCGAAAGACGCTGCACACATTGTCTGAAAGACAAAAAAGGAGAATTAGAGCAGAATACAGAAACAATGTTCATTTATTAACTTTGACCAATGAAAATGTCCGTACTACGAGTGATATGCATTTACCTGCATCTGAAGAAACTATTACTTTCAATAGTATTTCGAACGATAAAACTTGCAGTGTAAATATAGTAAATACACAAAGAATTGATAGTTCGTCTCCTTCAGATATGTTTCATGTTAGTCCTATTAGCAATAATAACAGTAATGAACATGAATTAAGTGATGAAAATGCTCTTGCCTCCTTATGTACAGATACACCGTACACGAAGCATCTTTTTGTGAGAAATTGGCAACTTGCTTCATAAATAATAATCTTACACATGTTCAGGGAAATAGCATACTATCTCTTCTAAGAACACATTCTTGCTTTTTCTTATTACCTAAGGATGTTAGGACGCTACTCCAAACACCGCGTAATTGTCTTGCTATATCCTCTGTGCCACCGGGGGAATATCTTCATTTTGATTTGGAACTTGGAATTATTGAAAGCCTCTGTAATGCATCATGTACGTCAGTTGACGAGGTAGTTTTAGATTTTAGTACTGATGGATGTAATTTAGATAAACAAAGTATCATTCATATTTGGCCAATTCAGTGTCGAATTGCCAATGTACAAGATGCACCACTAATAGTTGTGGGTATTTACAAAGGTCCTGCAAAACCATATAATCCTAACGTTTTCTTTAACAAATTTGTACAAGATGTCCAAAGAATTTTTTCAAATGGAGGAATACAATTCAATGACAAGAAAGTGCTACTAAGACTTAGATGTTTTATAGCAGATGCGCCAGCTCGCGCTTTTATATTAAATCTTCGTAACCATATGGCTGAACGTCCATGTTCCAAATGTAAAATATCAGGTACACATTTTCATAGTAATCATAACGTCTTTAATGGTATAAACCATCCTCTTCGAACGGATGAAGAATACCACATCCGCTTAGATGAGATTCATCACAAAGAAGGTACAAGTCCGCTCTCACAATTACCGATGGGAATGGTATCACAGGTTCCATTTGAATGTATGCACCTTGTGTTCATAGGTGTAATGAAAGAGATATTACTTGCGTGGGTAAAAGGAAAATACTCTCGTGACACAAAACTATCCAGCACATCTATTACCATTATAAATACACGAATAGAAAGTTTACAAAAATATTGTCCTTCAGATTTTGCAAGGCGACCCAGATCTCTCGAAATGTTTTCAAAATATAAAGCTACAGAACTGCGACAAATGTTACTGTATACTAGTCCAGCTCTATTCCATGATTTATTAGATAAAACAGTCTATAAACATTTCTTATTTTTACATACAGCTATAAGAATCTTATCTTCTAAGTGTCCATGAAGGCAATACTTACGTTTCGCAGAGTGTGCCCTTCAGAAATTTGTTCTTCGAGCTGAACATGTTTATGACACTACATTTAATTCGTATAACGTGCATGGTCTGCTTCATCTCACAGATGACGTTAGACGTTTTGGCAATTTAGATTCATTTTCTGCTTTTCCATTTGAAAGCAATATGTCAATTTTTCGGAGATATTGCAGAAAAGGTAATCAACCTCTCCAACAAATGTTTAATAGAATAAAAGAAAGACAAGCGCACGGAAGTAGCAAAGCTCGTAATGTAGAAACATCTGTTCGTGTATTTATGCCGTACATTGATGATAGCAATTGTACTCGGTATCGCAAAATTACATTTAATCACATATTGCTTAGTACACATATCCGCGATAATTGTTGCATCTTAAATAATGGGTCTATTTGTATTGTTTGCGATATTTTCAAGGACGGAAATTCTTATTGTTTATGCGTCAAAAAGTTTGTACAAGTGACTAATTTTTATGATATTGGTATATCATCATCAGATGTTCAGGTATACTCGTGTGCGGCGTTAGCAGATGAGGTATCACATATTAATCTGCATGAAGTCAGCGCAAAAGATTACAGAATGCCGTATTGGGGTAGCATAGATGAGAATAGTAATAGTGATGATAGTACGGCAAATAATGCTTCGTACACACCGCAATATATTGTAGTTGCTATAATGCATAATGAAACATTGTAATTAGGATTGTCATCTCCGTATGTCTGTTCGCCCGGAAAGTAATCAGTAACTTCGTTTTTTTTCCGATGCTTCTGTAAAGCGTAATGCGTATTTTTTTCATAAATGTTTAAAACGATATTTATTAGTCGTATCTATTACATCTCATAACAGATACATGTTTAATAAAATGTTAGATTAGTTAATATTTTTTCTTCTTTAATAATACTTCACAATAGATACTTCGATTTTTCGATTTAATATTATATTTTATTTTATTTTAAAATATATAGTTTGTAATAATCTTGGCGATCGAGCGAGCAGAAGCCTTACATTAGTATTAATTAATACATAATTTGTACCGTTTTTACAATACATTGTAAGATACTTTTTTCTAATGATGTAATAAAATATAATATTGTAATTAAATGTAATACTATAAAATATATATGTAATGTTATTAAATATAAAACAAACTTTATGTAAGTGTATAAATATATAATATATAATAATTCTAATCACATTCCTTTTCACTTTAAGTTAGGTAGAGATTGACGACAGATCTGGTATTCCTAAAGTTCGTATTCACAGTCGGGATTCTATAACTGCAGAGAATTGTGTTGTTACACCTATTACAAGTTTTAGCTGGTTTACACGCTAAGATAAATAACATATGCTATAGCTATGTTATCTTAGCGTGAAAACCAGCTAAAACTTATATATTTGTAATAGGTGTAACTAATTATCTGCAGGTATGGAATACCGAATGCGCGAATACGAACTTTAAGAATACCAAATCTGTCGTCAATCTGTCGTCGCTTCTAGCGACAGATTTGATTTCTGTTTATTGCCGATCTGGCATCGCTTTTGAAAACAGATGTGGTCTGCGTTTGGCGCCATTTTGTTGGCATGTCTGGTGACAGATTTGGTCTACGTTTGGTGCCAATCGGCTGCCGCTTTGCGATAAACAGATCTGCCCTCAATTTGTTGTGTCAATCTGACGTCGTAAAGTTGTTGTCAGATTTGGTCTGGTGTTGTCGTCAATTTGACTGCGGAATATGTTCTTAAGATTTCGTTCATATGGAGAGCAATTGCGGACACAGTAGGCCATGGCTTTGGCATTATCGTTTTGCTGGCATTTGTTCCCCTTTTAGCAACATCCCACAACTAAAATGTTTGCTGGGAATATAAACTTGCGCCCTATAGGCTCTCATATATCA
This sequence comes from Temnothorax nylanderi, assembly GCF_030848795.1. Lineage (NCBI taxonomy): Eukaryota > Metazoa > Arthropoda > Insecta > Hymenoptera > Formicidae > Temnothorax > Temnothorax nylanderi. The sequence continues at coordinate 41,486 of NW_027249711.1, read as the reverse complement.
TCCCCTGAGATTCGGCTGCACTTTTCGGGCCCTGGTGTAGTTGCCCTTTTCCCCGTTTGCCCTCTCTGTACCTGGTGTTCGTCCTGGGACATGTCTACCGTCTCCAGGGATGATTCCCGGCTTATCTGGAAAACGGGTGGTTTAGCACTCGATTCCAAGCTCCCCACCATCTCACCTTTTCGATTCCGTTTTCCGATAATTCCGATGTCCATGGGACAGCACCCTTAAAGGTCTATCCAGACAAACTTGCATAGCGCATAAACATAAGCATAAAGTTTTTGTGATGCGAGTATGGACGATTACTATAAGCGAAGCCCATACAAACGTTACCTTACGGACGATGATGCACAAATACCAGAATCGACATTACAAAGAAAACGCTTAGAAACAGTACAAGAAGAATCTCCACAGGTATATTCAAAGACATATAATTTAATTATCAGAGCTAATGAAACGAGTACAATTAAGCACACACTGAATTACAAGAAATTAAAATTGGTATATACTTTAAACTTTAATAAAATAATAAGATAGGACTCTCGAAATTAAAATCGATAATAGGATGGCTATGAGAGTCAAACGCAGTTAACGGTGCGTAGATGATCAGAATCACTGATTTATTCCAATATATTACAATCGAACGTTTCGGCTCACATTCGATAGGGCATTTTTACTTTCACATCCGAAATATCATTTTAAAAATCTTAAATTTGTAATAGACACTCTCTTAGAGAACGACTACCCGTTGACATTCATTTTTAACACAATTAGTACTAGAATTAAATCTTTGTTAAACAAATGCACTCGTAAACAGAATGAATCTCCATCCACGAACGATGAGAGAAAACGCACATGGTTTACAGTACCATATGTTTCTAATATATCCGAAAAATTTAAAAGAGTTGTTACAAATGTTAATGTTGACTTGTCGTTCTTTAGTATGAATAAACTTAAGAAGTTTATTAAAGTGCAGAAGGATATTCTCCCTATCCAATCAAATAAAAACGTGGTGTATAAAATTTCATGTAAAAATTGCGACGCGTCATATGTTGGTCAGACGATGAGGCAATTAAAAACGAGAATTTCGGAACATCGTAACCACATTCATAGAAATACAACAACCCAGTCTGTCATTACGGAACATAGAATTAATTTCGATCACGAATTTGATTGGGAGAATGTTGAAATCCTAGATAGGGAACAATTTTTAGGAAAACGACTAGTTTCAGAGATGTCACATATTAAGCTACAAAAGAATAGTCTCAACTTGCAAACGGATACAGAGTTTATGCACCATGCATACGTTTCTATTCTAAATAAATTGTAAACCATGTCCATAAACATCTTGTCTTTCGTCGTATCACCTGTCATTGTTTATACATAGAATATTTAGTTTTATTTCTTACTTGCTTGACCTACACGTTTATAATTTTCATTGTTTATACATAGAATATTTATTAGTTTTACTTCTTACTTGTTTGACCTACACGTTTATAATTTCGACTTAAGACATTTTTCCTGTTAATACCGTTTTGTGCGTGGTGCCGTCGGGATCTCAGAATCCCGGAGTACAATTTATACTTTTTTGTGATGTTCATACCACATTTATATACCCGCTTCGCTCGGCTTGTTCTGATGCATTCGTTCTCCAGACTACTTGGTGAGTTACCAAAGATTTTTTAATAAATACTTGGTGTAACATGGAAACTATTTTTACAGATATGGATCTTGTAGTCTTTTTCAATTTCGTTTCTTGAAATCTCCAAACAGGAAACTTACCATGTTGGAACGGAGAACTTTGTAATATTCTAAATTTATTCGTCATTTAATATCGCTGAAGATGGCTCGAATTGTGAGCCGAAACGTTCGATTGTAATATATTGGAATAAATCAGTGATTCTGATCATCTACGCACCGTTAACTGCGTTTGACTCTCATAGCCATCCTTTTATCGACTTTAAACTTTAGTCTTTCTTCTTTTTTATTAACTTTTCTCCTATATGCCTTTTATTTTTATTAAAAGCATCGAATTTTATTAACTATTTTAAATAACAAATAAAATTTTGCTTTATGTCGAATGTTTTATTTTAGGCTGAAAGACATGTCAATAATAAAGATGTATGGCACGCAGACGAATCATTGGACAGTAACACTGATAATAATTTATCATTAGATTTGAGTACTACTGATACATCTAAAAATAAAGAAGCAGATTGTAGTAGTATTGACGAGTTAACATCAGTTTCAAGTACTCATAGTGATACGTCTGAAAATAAAGAACCAGATCGCAGTACTGATGACAGACGTACCGATCAAACTCCTGATACTTCCTTTGATGAAAGTCCTGATTATGTCGACGTAAGAGACTCAGAAAGAGACGAAGAAAGTTAATCGATTAATTTCCTTTAAGGACGTTCTCCGGTCCTTATACTAGAGAAAATCGATTTTCTTAGGATTTTCTTGAAACTGTGAATATACGTTAATTTAGGTGTGCTTTATGCGTGGTATAAATTTCATTACCTCTTCCGGTATAAAAAATAAAGATACTGAGCCTCAAAGTTTCAAAAAAAAAAATTTTAATTTAATTTTTTTTTAGTTTTGGCATTTTTTCCTTATAGAACTCGACGAGAGGAGCAACTTTGGTCCTCTTGGCCAACCTCGTATCTCTTACCGTTTGGCCTGGAAAACCTTTTCATTAGTAAAAGTTAAAACTTTGAGGCTCAGTATCTTTATTTTTTATACCGGAAGAGGTACTGAAATTTATACCACGCATAAAGCACACCTAAATTAACGTATATTCACAGTTTCAAGAAAATCCTAAGAAAATCGATTTTCTCTAGTATAAGGACCGGAGAACGTCCTTAAGAATAATGTAACGCTATCAAATCGCAAATGATAATTGCTATTGATTTCTTTCGTAGTTTTTTTCAACCACTTTCTCGGAATATATCTCTCTGAAAATATATCATATTAACATAATATCCATTACCATAAATATGAAAATAACCTCGCATAAAATAACATAAAATATGTTTGCTTATAAATCTATTTTTGTGATAGGGTATTCTTAATCTGTTGCAAAAAGAACGTATAAATGTTAATAGTACATATTGTTTATTGCCCTAATAGCATTATTTTCTATTGTATTTTTTTATGTAAATAATCAAACTTTTTACGAATTATTCAGCTTTTATACGCAATTGTATACGATTGTATATGCAAGATTCATTTTTTAATTTTTTTAAACTAATTTCAGAAAAATTGAATGTAATGTGAGCAACTAAAATTTGAACAAAGCGTACATAAAAATGAGGAATATAAAATATGTATGTCTAATTTAATCATATACGTAATTTTTATCATATAATAATAATTTTTTCACATAATAGGAAACTGTTAGGGAAGTAAATGCAGAGAGAGAAATTCACGATCAGACAGAGTATATCCATTTTAATGAAGAAGTGAATGACGAAACGTCTGATTCGGACAACTATTCTAGTGATAAGGAAGAAGATAGTGTAGATGTTATTGTGATAAGAACTGATGTACAAAATGAAACAGTTAACGAACCGTATGATGTTAATAAGGTAAATAGCATAGTTAGTCCCATTTTTCTTTTGTGTACCATCAGTCATTGTCTAAAGTTGGAGCCATTAATGTAAAAAATGTGCTAGTGTTCTATGAAATCATTTTAAATTTAATTGCTTAAGCACTTACCTCACCAATTTCTTATATGGACTACAATATAATTATGTGTGTGTGTACGTTAGATAATTTTAAAATTTTATATACTTCGAAAACAAATAAATTTAATACATGTCTGTTAATTGGCCGCACTATATGGTATTATATTGGTTTCGTATTAGAATTTCAGAGATATATAGTTTATTTATTTTATTTTATTTATTTTATTTTCTGCTACAGAGAACTCCATTATACGAAGGCAGCGATATATCGAAGGAAGAGAGTGAGTTGCTGATCTTAAGCTTCTTGGCACGATACAATTTACCTGACATTGCCCATAACGAACTTTTTGAGTTAGTTAATTGTCATCTACCGGCTAATGCGCACTGGCACCTTTCTAAACTTCAATTTGTTTCGTGCTCTGCCGAGGGCACCTCGAAACTCTCTTCGTAACGAGAATTACCCCGATCCGGCTCGAAGGACCAGAATGTTTCGTGCTTTGCCGAGGTGCCCTCGGGACACGAATAAATGCCGGGACCACCCTGACCAGGGCGCGGGGCAAGAGCCGAGGAGTTAGCGAAGAGTGGGTTTAGATAACGCACGCCCGTTTTTTTTTATTGACAAGCACAATTTATTTTACAGTCTTACACACAGTTCTCGCACTCTCGCGCACCCGAGCGGGCTGAGCCTTCGCGGAAATGTCGGGCGGAAATCTTGAGTCGCTCGGTCTTTCTGCGTGGCTCGCGAAACGGAGATCTTGAAGAGCGATGAATGACCGCCCCCGCGATCGGAGATCTTGCACGCGACCGACGGATATCTTGCTCGCGCGGCAGATGAGCGACCGCGAACACGGAGACATGCGAGAGGCTCAGGCTCACTTTGGTTACTCGGGGACGCGATAGCGGGCACGAATTTTAAATTAACCCTTAAAGGACCCCCTGGGTCAAAATGACCCAGTAAAAAAATTGTGTCGCATTATCTACCATTGAAACGCTGAAATCGGGATCTGTCGCGCCACCTCTTGGTAGTTTTAACCTCTCTCTAGATGGCGGTACAGTCGCTGTAAGTCAGCAGGCGTCCGGCTGTGTCTGGCTGCCGTCCGCGTCAAACGTTCCAAAAATCACGGGTAATTTTGACCCAGTGTGTAGTTTACGCATTTTGGGGGTGATTTTTTGTGATTTTTTATAAGTCTTTTTGAGCTTCTTTCGAACAATTAAAGTGTAAGTAAACGTTTATATATGCTCTGAAATTTTTTTAATCAGTTGTTTATCAATAATAACACTGAATTATACATAGATGTTGTACAATCTACGCCCTCGGACCATTTGCCAGGAGCTAATTCTCGATGACGAACTCGTGAACCCTATTGGTGGTGAACCATCCGATGATGATCATGTATCAGAGCAATCCCAAAGCAGTGATTACGAGCCATCGAGTGGCGATGAGGAACAAGATGCTGTAGAGGCTGAGGTCGAGAGCGACTTGGAGAACGCTTCATTGCAATCGCGTCTGTTGAAGTTGAGGAGCAGAGCGCGTGGAAGACCACTTTCTATCCATCGAGGGAAAAATGGCTATATTTGGACCACGAAGACTCCGACCAGATCCTCAGATCGCTTTGAACGCGAAGAAGTTGCTGCGGGCCCTATAGATGCGGCAGCCAACCTCGAAACTATCGAGCAGTTTTGGGAGATTCTTTTCGATGAGTAAATTATATCGATTATAGTCCAGCACACAAACGACAAAATACAGGATCACCGCGCACTTTTGATATCTCAAGGTCAAGAGCTCCAAACTTATCATCACTACACAGATGCCTCTGAAATCAAAGCTCTCATTGAAATTTTTTACTACTGTGCGCTCTGGAAATGTACACATATGGATGACAAAATGCTTTGGAGCAAAAAAAACGGAGTGTCTTTCTTTCGATGCGTCATGTCACGGAATAGATTTACTCTGTTATGTACATGTTTGCGCTTCGATAACAAGAATGAAAGGGATCTCTCTGATAAATTTGCTCCTATCCGTCAAATTTGGGAGATTTTTATCGGAAACTGCACCAAGTATTATAGACCGAGTAAACAGTGTACGGTCGATGAGCAGCTCCTTAGTTTTCGAGGACGCTGCTCCTTCCGTATGTATATAAAATCGAAACCTGACAAGTATGGCCTCAAGATCGTAACTCTAAATGATGCTCAGACGTCGTACCTTATCTACGGCCTTCCGTACACCGGAAAAGATAAAAATCATGATCCCAGAGAATCGATTCCGGACAGATCTTTCCGAGAAGTTACTGTGCCCATCCATGGATCCAATCGCACGGTTACGTGCGAATACTAGAAGGAACCAGTGCTTCCTGTATTTTTGAGGCATTGATCCTTTTATAGCAAACAACGAATAGTATAGCAGAAAGTTTTTCCACTCTGAAGCTTTTCACATATGTCTATCGTTTATTGAACGAGGTGTTCGTGTTATATCCCAGGGAGGTTTTATACTCAATAGTATTTTGTCAACGGTGTTGCTGTTACGACCTAAATACCATGGTTTATCCGACCATTTTGAATCGAACCAACTATCTGTAAACGTTTTCACAACGCCTAGTGGTACACTGTGCATACAATCGGGCACACATGACAACAATACATTAAATACGGATAGCATCATAAGTATAGATGATCCTTTTACACCTCTTATAACGGTATTTGTACGAACAGCTTTTTCGCAATCTAGCTCATGTTGACGAATTGTTCTCTTTGTAATCTCAATTCCGCAATATACTCGTAGATACCCACGGCCAATTAAGATTCTTTCACCTTTATTGAGACAAAATGAACAACCAAATTCTCCGTTATACTGTTTCATATTCTGTAGCAATGGTCTAGCCACAGAATCTACAGAAGCGAGAATCGTATGTACCTTGACTGCTATAGGTTCCGCAGTTTGTGGAGCAACACAAATAATTCCAACTTCATGCAGTTCAGTCAATTCGTCTACAAATGGCTTTAAAAACACTTTCATAATAGGTTTATTGTTTCCACATCACAGCCCGGTTAACATCATATACTGACGTCTCAGATGATACGGCAATTCATTTATAGCCATCTGAATTGGCCAAAGTGAAATTTTGGAGGATATAAATATTTTCACTCCGTCAGTATTCCACTGCAATGTAATGTCATTCTTCGATATTACTTTTTCTTTAAGTAATCTTTTATATGCTCTTCCATTAATCACATCGGATTCATCACATTCTTTCCTAAGAGACTGATATACACGCCCGTTATTTATCAATTGAGAAATTTGATTCTTCAATGGAAGATGAAGGAAGTAATTTCGAGCTTCTTTTAGCTTAGCTTCGTTAGCAATATATCCGCATTACTCACAATTTTTATTATGTGCTGCACCAAAGTCGATAATAGTGTTTTTGCATTGCGGACAGTAATAGTACATTTTGACATCTTCAGATCGGAACTTCTTTAACAATTGTGTTTAGGATTAAGGTAAAGTCGTTACGGTGGGGCGCTGTCGCGACAGCAAACGCCCCTGGCGCGAGCACAAACAACCCTCGGGCCTGACCCGAATTCACCCGAGATCACCCGGTTGTCGCGCCTACTGTTCCGACATGCAAATGTAAAACGCGCACGCGTTTCCTAATTCGCGTATACCGCGCAACGCGTCACATCGCGGATCAATGTGATTCGTCTCCTTACATCGTGGATCGATATGATCCGTCCTTCGTGAGGCAACGACCCCCTCCTATCGGGACGAGGGATGATCCACATCGATCCGGGCTCTCTTCTGTTTCTGCCTCGCTAAGGAGAAAGTCGAGCCGGCCGTTCGTGGCAATTATATTATCGGGAGTACCGAAAGTAATTGCGCGAAGGCCGTATAGCTTCATCGCGAGCCGCACCCGCTCGATTGGTCGCCGCGTGAAACATCTCAGATAGCTCTTCCGTTCACGTGAACGGAGAGTGCGCCGGTTTTTGTCGCGCGCGTACCCGGTCCTCAGTTTCGGCTGTCGGGTGTGTAAATGCCGGGACTTATCGGTACGCGGCTCAGACTCCGGCATTCTCGACGACCGCATTAATTTTAAAATCGCTAATGGCATACGCACCAAAACGTTTGCCGCTCGAGCAAACAGCTCATCTTGAGGATCTCCCATGGGCTGATCACGACCCCATGAGCGCAGATCCCATAAGCATCATTATAGGCGCTGAATTGTACAGCTCTCTCATTACAGATGGAATTCGAAAGGGGGCGGTAGGACAGCCTATCGCTCAAAATTCGGTGTTGGGATGGGTAATATCGGGGCCCATTGCTTTTTCTCACGTGGCATCTCACGCCACATCGGTTGAATCGTCGCACGATCAACCATAGTTCACGGTGAATGCTCACCATTGTCTCAATTCCCTGTCGCTCGAACAGGAGCTCAGGCGGTTTTGGGAAATCGAAGAGATTCCGCGAAAGACGAATCTTACTCCCGAGGACGCAAAATGCGAAGAGCCTTTTCGCCTCACTCACTCGCGCTGTCCTGACGGACGGTATATGGTTCGCCTTCCATTTAAGGAAGGCCCTCCGATCGAAATTGGGCATTCTCGGGCTATCGCCGAGAAATATCTCAAAGGGTTAATTCGGAGATTCGATGCTCATCCGGAACAAAAGGAAGAGTACTCCGAATGTCTTCGCGAATACGAAGCTCTCGGGCACATGCGGGAAGTGCCAGCTTCAAGCTCAGATGATACGCAATGCGTTTTCATTCCGCATCATCCGGTAATTCGGGAAGGTGGTTCCACTACACATCTGCGTGTAGTTTTCAACGCGTCATGTCCTACGTCTAACGGATCATCATTGAATGATCATCTTCTATCGGGTCCTAAGCTTCAACCTGATCTGGCAGTCGTCATTCTACAGTGGCGTCAATTTCGATTTGTGTATACGGCCGATGCAACAAAAATGTACCGGCAAATTCTAGTCGATCCGCGTGACGTGACATATCAGAGGATTCTTTGGCAGAAGAATCCATCCGAACCGCCTCTTGAATTCATATTGCTCACCGTAACGTACGGTACCGCGGCTGCTCCGTTCTTGGCGCTTCGCGTTCTCGAGCAATTGGTCATTGACGAAGGAAAGGCTTTCCCGTTAGCCGTCATAATCCTTCTCAAGAAAAAATATATCGATGAAGTTCTCTTTGGCCATGACAAACGCGATCGTCTCCGTCAAGCTCGCAATCAACTCATAGCACTCTTACAAAAGGGCGGCTTTGAACTCCGTAAATGGGCGAGCAACGACTCGGAGCTCTTGTCGGACATCGATCCGGCAAATCACGGTCTCGCATGCAATAAAATTCTGCAAGCTGACGAAAATTTAAAGATACTCGGAATTAGCTGGAATCCCGCGCGAGATGTATTCCAGTTTCAAGTCGCTATCGAGGGTCAAGTTCCGAAATCGAAACGAACAATTCTCTCCATGATCGCGAAGTTATTTGACCCGCTCGGATGGGTCACTCCCGTGACAATTACCGCGAAAGTTTTTATGCAGCGCTTGTGGCGTCTCAAACTCGATTGGGACGAAGAGCTCCCTCCTGACGTACTTCACGATTGGCAAACGATTTACACTCAGATGCCCGCGCTCAATGAGGTACAGCTACCGCGTTGGACAGGTCAGGAGTCGGACTCCGTTCGTTGTGAGTTGCACGGCTTCGCCGATGCATCTACCGTTGCATATGCCGCCGTCATATATCTTCGCGTAATTTCAAAGTCGGGCGAAGTAACAATCTCGCTTCTCGCGGGAAAGTCAAAAGTCGCTCCGATCAAAACGCTGAGCATCTCCCGGTTGGAGCTCTCCGCCGCGTTATTATTAGCTGACTTAATGGAATTTGTTCAAGAATCGATCGCGATTGAAGTATCTGCGCGTTATTGCTGGAGCGACTCAGAAATCGTCCTCGCATGGTTGAGACAACATCCGTCTCATTGGAAAACTTTCGTCGCGAATCGCGTGTCGAAAATTCAGACGCTTCTACCGAACGTGACATGGCGTCACGTAGCTACCGAGGACAATCCCGCAGATTGTGCATCTCGCGGATTACTCGGCCACGAATTAGTGAACCATCCGTTATGGTGGCAAGGACCACCATGGCTTAAGTTCTCTCCGGACAAATGGCCAGATGGCTTTATCTCGAATCTCGCGGAAACTCCGCTCGAAGAAAGAGTCGCCAATGTGCACGTAGCGAATCCTCCCGCACCGTGGGATCTCGCAGCGAAATATTCAGATTGGTCTAGACTCATTTGCGTCACAGCGTACATCATGAAATTCGTTTCTCGCTGTCGTCGCGTGGATAAGTCGTCGGCGCTCACGTCTCAGGAACTCGCCTTGTTGGCCCAAGTAATCGCGCTCGCACATTCTGGCTAAAGACGATTCAATCCGAATTATTTCCCGACGAACTTACCACGTTGACAAATCAAAAACAATCAAGCGCTAAAAGTCCCCTTTTGTCGTTAAATCCATTTGTGGATAACGAAGGACTGCTTAGAGTCGGAGGACGCTTAAAAAACGCTCCGATCTCATTCAATTCCAAGCATCCAGTATTACTCGCGTCGCATCCGCTCGTGACTCTAATCATTCGGCAAGCTCATTCGAGAGCGCTTCACGCTGGCACGCAGCTCACGCTCGCCACGTTACGACAAGATTTTTGGATCTTACGTGCTCGGAGCACGGTCCAATCTATCATACACAAGTGCGTGGTGTGCACGCGTGAAAATGTGGTCGTGCCTCAACAGCTCATGGGAGATCTTCCTACCCTGCGAGTATCTCCGCCATCTCGCAGTTTCTTACATTGCGGTCTCGATTACGCGGGACCCGTACAAGTTCAAGCTTCCGGTGGCCGCGGAATTAGTTCCAGAAAGGCGTATATCGCGATATTCGTATGTCTCGCGACCCGCGCGATCCATTTAGAGTTAGTCGGCAATTATTCCACGCCCGCGTTTTTAGATGCCTTTTCTCGATTCTGCGCTCGTCGAGGATTGCCGGAATCAATGTACTCCGATAACGGGACAACGTTTGTCGGAGCCGATAAAGAGTTATCGCAAGCATATCACGCCGCAGTTACCGATCCGAATTTTCTCAACGCTACCGCGTCCGATAATGTCAAGTGGCATTTTATTATCCCCCCGTCCGCGCCACATTTCGGTGGTTTCTTTGTTGTGAGAGGCAGGGGTCCGGAGCGTGAAACACCATCTTCGTCGGGTACTCAAAGATCATACGCTCACGTTTGAAGAGCTAACGACTTTGCTGTGTAGGATTGAAGCGTGTCTCAATTCGCGTCCCCTCGCACCGTTGAAAGATACGCTCGATGACTACGAGGTCTTAACGCCCGGACATTTTTTAATCGGATCTGCGATCACTGTCAATCCGGAGCCTTCGTTGTTAGATTTACAAGAAAATCGGCTGTCGAGGTGGCAGCGCGTTCGCCATTTGACCGAGCGTTTCTGGAAATTGTGGCAAACAGATTATGTAAACACGCTGCAACAACGTATTAAATGGAAAAAACTGAAAACGCCCGTGACAGTTGGGCAGCTCGTTTTATTGCGGAACGCCACATTACCTCCTTGTAAATGGGAGCTCGGTCGAATCACTCACAAGGAGACTTACGGAAGTGTAACTCACCGATTTTAATGAAACTTGGCATACTTGTAGAACATCGAAAAATAATCGACACGTATTTTTTTATTTCGGCAATGGTGCGAGTTTAAGGATAGAACGTTAGGGGTGGTCTCCAAGCATAGACAGAAAACAATCATTTAATTTAGAAGAAAAAATACTTCTAGGGAGGTTGTGACCGAACGGCACGAGTTAAGCCCGATTCCGGCGGATAATATTCCTATCGAACGGTCGCCACTCGGTTTCACCTTCGACTACCGAGAAGGTATGTTAGTATCAACGCCCCGATTCTTCGCAAGACGCTAATATTATTTCTTTCTTTCAGATCGATGTCCCTGATGGATCACCGTTGCTGCTACCCGTCTCCAGATCCTCGCTTATTCGCATACTGGATAATGGTAAGTATCGCTAATAACTTAGCCGCTAACCCCCTTCCTCTATTTCAGATTGGCATCCAGGATGGATCGACGTTGCTGCTACCCGTCTCCGGATCCTCGCATTACCGCATACCGGATGAAGGTAAGTCTCGATAATTATTTTAATTATGTACTAATACTTTTCTTCTGTTGCAGGTTCCTGCCCAGGATGGATCGTCGCTGCTGCTGAACTTCCCCGGATCCTCGCTTTATATCGCATACCGGATTGCCGCTGGACAACGATGGATCATCGCCAAAGGACAAGGTAAGTAGAAGGTAAGTATAGTTAATTTTATAATTAATCTTGAGACTTTGTTTCAGAAATAATTATTCTTTAATTGTAGATCATCATTTCAACTCTACAGGCCGTTTCACAATTATCATAAGGTGCTTCACAACGATGGTATTGCGCCTCGGTGTGGATTGCGCTTTTTCGATCAAAGTTGCACAATTGATTAATTCGCGTATCTCGGCTTATTAGTTTCGTCGATACAATGCCTTTTATTAACAAGTAAGATAATTAATTGTAAGATAATTAATTTCGCCAGAGTGCTCGATGCCCCTTGGCAATCACTCCAAGATCACGTGACACATACGTGATTATCACTCTATCATACAATGTCCGTGCGCACCATTAACGCTGGAGTATTCGGTTGTTTTATACAATAATTAACACCGTCCGCACAATACTTTGTATCCGCGTAACCCAATGTTCGCGGTTGTTATATACTCTATATGCACTTCCGTTAGTTAACAATGTATCCGAATTTCAACTCGACGTATTCGGCTAACACTCGATTGTAGTTGGCAACTCGGTGCCCCTCGCTATTGTTAAACGAGTTATTTTACGCGATAGTACGCGGGAGTTCCCGGTTGTTAAGTATAACACGTATGCTGTGAGTATAGAGCGTGATACGTCTTTTCGCTACGGCTATACCCGAGAGACTGCCTCGAGCAATGGCTCTCGCTTCGCCTCCCCACTATGCCGAGTCGTTCCCACTCCCGAACTTTCTCTTTTCGCCTATTGTATTCGGCACGTACGCCCGGCGCGATCACGCGAAAACAACATGACTATCACGCGCCCGCCGAATGCCCTATTGCGCACTTCGCCTTCGCGATCGTTCCAGAAGGTTCCCGTGGAATTTTCCACGCGCAGCGCAGTGCGAGAACCTTCCGTCTTCGATCCCGATGCACCAGGTTTTTACCTTTTGGAATTCTTTAGTGTCGTTGACGCCGACCCGTGCGCACCTCCTTGGGGATGCCCTCGATGACGATTCCGGGTGATTTTCCTGTAGACGATGTCCGGGTGATCTTTTGGTCGTCGGCCGTTGACGCCGACCCCTCGGCTGCCCTGCTGGGATGCTTACAATGCCTCTCCTGGCCTTCGTTCCTGGGGAAGATGCTTTTCCCGGGAACTTGGTCTGGCCATGACGCCGACCCCCTGGGAGGGTGTACCAGGTCCTCGAAAGAGGGATAAGGACCTTTGTTCCTGGAGGAAATGTTTTTCCCGGGAAATTGGTCTGCTGATGACGCCGACCCCCTGGGAGGGTGTCCCAGGTCCTTGGGAGGTGGCTGAGCACCTTTGTTCCTGGGGAAGATGAATTTCCCGGGAACTTGGTCTGACGATGACGCCGACCCAGTGGACGTGTATACCAGGTCCGGGGAATGCTCCTCCGGGCCCCTGATTCTGGAGATTGTCGCGGTTCATCGAGTACGCACCACAATATTCACACCGACCCATGTGCGCGAAACTAAAACTTCTTTCGTCATGAACCACCGAAATAAACGTTTTTACGGTCGGCGGAGTGTCGAAATCATAATTTAATCTATTCTTTTGACCACGCGGGCGAAGCGCTCTGTGGCCTAGTCTTATCGTCTAAACGGGCCTGATGGGCCTTACGCATAACTTATATTTAGCGAACTTATATGGAAAATAATCTCTTTATTGGCACGAAGCTACGCAACGTTAGGACGGACAATTAGATCCCAAAACTAGAAAATCAAAATAATAACCTTAAGAATACAATATATCGCGCGCGCGCCCTACTGCCCCGGAATCATCCATCGGCCTCGCATGGCCTTAGCCGTGGGGTTTCCACGTCTCGTCTCCGTCATCACTCTCCCCGGATGGGCTCTCGAAGTCGTCGGAAGGCTGCTCCTCCGGGCCTATCGGGAAGTCGTAGCCCACGACCGCGGCTATCTCGTCGATGAGTGGCGGTGGCGTGGGATTTAGGATCGGCACATCCAGTGCCGACATCATCAGCACTGGTGGCAGTGCTGGGAGGGCCGTCTCCCTGCTGACGGCGATCGCGTCCGAACTTTCCGCCTGCTCCTCCGGCGGGGCTACCGTCTGGTTCGCCTGAATGACGCGAACGTGGGGCAACGACAAGCGGCGTAACACCACTCGGGGGGACCGGCTGGCAATCCGGCGCGGCGACCGCGAAGAGCACGGTCTCAAGGTTTTAGTACAGCTGATTCAGAATCTGACGTCAAAATTACAAAATTTAAAATGGCGGATCCAATATGGCGATTAAAATTACAAAAATTCTTCTGGTTTGAAATGCTCTGCAGTTAGCCAATAAAAATTATAGTTTTCAGGGTTTACTGCGAGAAGGTTGCAGACCGATTTTAAACCCCTTTCTGTACTTATTTTAACGGGATGCTTGATTAAAGTGAGTCCCCTCGCCTCTCACTATTCGGGGTGCTTGATTAAAGTGAGTCCCCTCACCTCTCACTATTCGGGGTGCTTGATTAAAGTGAGTCCTCTCGCCTCTCACTATTCGGGGTGCTTATTTATAGTGAGTCCCCTCGCCTCTCACTATTTCAGAAATTTATATATCCTCAATTTTTATAATTATTAATTTATTGAGAATAATTTTTACAGTAATGATATTCCGTAAAAAAGTGTGTGATGCATAAAAATTTCTTACACCACGCACACCTTATTACGGCAATAACTGTGCACAAATCGCAAAATGCTGCACAATCTTGGAAACAAAATTTTACGGGATTTTCAAACTCAGGTGGTTTTTCTTCCAAATAACCGCTTTTGTACCACGCATAACTAATAAGATTTGAAAATCTGGGAGAAGAAAACTGATTATGAATCAGTGATTGGATCTTAATTATATTATTACGGAGATGTAAATTTATGTTATAGTTGTAGAGAATGACAATGTCAGAAAAATGTCTCAAGAAGTTTTTCCACGGCCTAAAGAAGAACACATCAAGAGGCTGAATCCTACCAGTTGTTCCTGCAGGAATGGTTTCTATTTTGAGGTACTCTCTTGTTCTTAAAATAGGTTCAAAAGTTGATGAATTTTGACCACTCCACGAATTTAATAACAAAATGGACTTTTCATTAGACGCTGGGAGAAAAACTTCTTAAAACCATGATCTCACAAGACTTGATGTTAATTTTCCCGAATTGGATGCTTTCACAAGGACATTTTCAGATTTAAAGAGATTGTTTTGGACTATAGGGCCAAATGTTCCATTCTTTTCCTGCAAAACAATTAACAAAGGTGATAACAAAACACCATTTGCAGAAATTAAAGGCTGTATGGTGTAGCTATGAGTCATAGAATTTATTGACTGTGCCAAACTTTCTACTGTTTGTGTCCCTTTAAACGCTAGAGTACGTCCCGTGTGCATTTCCAAATTAAACCCTGATTGATCAGAGTTAAAAATATTTTCTTTTTCAACTAACAAAATTTGTTGCTTCACATTCTCTACAAATTCATTGGCACTGGCTTCCAAAACTGATTTTTATTAGCTATAGATTTCTGCGTTACGAATTTGTTAATTTTCCTGGAAACAATGCCATGTCTATGTTTGAATTCGTTCACCCACTTTACAGAAGCTGTAAATAAATTTGATGACAAAGAAACTTCATCTCGTGCTTGCAGAGCCCACTTACGAATGTCTAGATCGTGTACTGTTACAAACTTTTCTACAGATTTTTTAAATTGATCTAAAACAATTTCAGAAATTTTTTTTAGCTTTTCCAGTCGATTTCCGCCACGTGCGATCTGTTCTTCCCACCTATATAATTGGCACTTTGAAGTCAATCGTTTAAACCTTATTTTAACTGTTTCAAATTTTAATTTACGTTTTTTCCCCGATTTCCAATACTCAACAGCCTTTCGCTTATATTCTTCATCAATTTCTTTGTCTTCACATTCGTGTAATTGGAAATTTGAGTTTGTTTCTATTTCAAATGTATTGTCATCGCTGTCTTCAATCGCACATGGTTCTGATTGTACAATCAAATGATCTTCTTCAAATTGTAAAGTATCATGAGTTTCTATAAATAAGGAATTGTCAATTGAATCCTTAATCAAAAGGAATCCCACCGTCGAGTCTCGCCCCACCATCAAGTCCGATCGCCGAACGCTCCGGCGCTCGGCGATCGGACTCGATGTTTGACGAGCGCGCAGCGGTTCTGGTGGGGCGAGCCTCGCGAGATCCTTTAGGTTTCTGCTACATAGCCGTGGCTGTGGAGGGGATAGGATCGCGTCACGTAACGCACACACGAGCGCGCAGCGGTTCTCGGCTCGTGCTTGGCCTCCGTGCCCGAACGTCCGGGCCCTAGTCATTAGATATAAATCTTCCCGCTTCTTATCCTTGTTCCCTACGAGCATTGATCGAAGTTGGTAGTGATAACTGTGAGAGCTGCATTCGGCAGTCCAATCCCCGTTTTTCAAGTACTTAAATTTAAAAGTTTTATAAACTACACGCTGTGAAATTTAATTTCGGTAGATATTTTTCTCTTAAAACATCACATTTTTTTTATCATTATATCAAACATCACATTATATTTTTCGTTTTTTTGATTTCTTTCTTTTCTTTGTACAATATGTTAATAAATCCTAAAAATATTTTAAAACTTTTGACAGTAGGTTTTGAACAACCCGAATATAATTTCGAATCCTCTATAAATGATGATGAGAGAGCGTTTAGTTCACAGCTTGAAATTTTGATTAAGGATTCAATTGACAATTCCTTATTTATAGAAACTCATGATACTTTACAATTTGAAGAAGATCATTTGATTGTACAATCAGAACCATGTGCGATTGAAGACAGCGATGACAATACATTTGAAATAGAAACAAACTCAAATTTCCAATTACACGAATGTGAAGACAAAGAAATTGATGAAGAATATAAGCGAAAGGCTGTTGAGTATTGGAAATCGGGGAAAAAACGTAAATTAAAATTTGAAACAGTTAAAATAAGGTTTAAACGATTGACTTCAAAGTGCCAATTATATAGGTGGGAAGAACAGATCGCACGTGGCAAAAATCGACTGGAAAAGCTAAAAAAAATTTCTGAAATTGTTTTAGATCAATTTAAAAAATCTGTAGAAAAGTCTGTAACAGTACACGATCTAGACATTCGTAAGTGGGCTCTGCAAGCACGAGATGAAGTTTCTTTGTCATCAAATTTATTTACAGCTTCTGTAAAGTGAGTGAACGAATTCAAACATAGACATGGCATTGTTTCCAGGAAAATTAACAAATTCGTAACGCAGAAATCTATAGCTAATAAAAATCAGTTTTGGAAGCCAGTGCCAATGAATTTGTAGAGAATGTGAAGCAACAAATTTTGTTAGTTGAAAAAGAAAATATTTTTAACTCTGATTAATCAGGGTTTAATTTGGAAATGCACACGGGACGTACTCTAGCGTTTAAAGGGACACAAACAGTAGAAAGTTTGGCACAGTCAATAAATTCTATGACTCATAGCTACACCATACAGCCTTTAATTTCTGCAAATGGTGTTTTTTTATCACCTTTGTTAATTGTTTTGCAGGAAAAGAATGGAACATTTGGCCCTATAGTCCAAAACAACCTCTTTAAATCTGAAAATGTCCTTGTGAAAGCATCCAATTCGGGAAAATTAACATCAAGTCTTGTGAGATCATGGTTTCAAGAAGTTTTTCTCCCAGCGTCTAATGAAAAGTCCATTTTGTTATTAAATTCGTGGAGTGGTCAAAATTCATCAACTTTTGAACCTATTTTAATAACAAAAGAGTACCTCAAAATAGAAACCATTTCTGCAGGAACAACTGGTAGGATTCAGCCTCTTGATGTGTTCTTCTTTAGGCCGTGGAAAAACTTCTTGAGACATTTTTCTGACATTGTCATTCTCTACAACTATAACATAAATTTACATCTCCGTAATAATATAATTAAGATCCAATCACTGATTCATAATCAGTTTTCTTCTCCCAGATTTTCAAATCTTATTAGTTATGCGTGGTACAAAAGCGGTTATTTGGAAGAAAAACCACCTGAGTTTGAAAATCCCGTAAAATTTTGTTTCCAAGATTGTGCAGCATTTTGCGATTTGTGCACAGTTATTGCCGTAATAAGGTGTGCGTGGTGTAAGAAATTTTTATGCATCACACACTTTTTTACGGAATATCATTACTGTAAAAATTATTCTCAATAAATTAATAATTATAAAAATTGAGGATATATAAATTTCTGAAATAGTGAGAGGCGAGGGGACTCACTATAAATAAGCACCCCGAATAGTGAGAGGCGAGAGGACTCACTTTAATCAAGCACCCCGAATAGTGAGAGGTGAGGGGACTCACTTTAATCAAGCACCCCGAATAGTGAGAGGCGAGGGGACTCACTTTAATCAAGCATTCCGTTAAAATAAGTACAGAAAGGGGTTTAAAATCGGTCTGCAACCTTCTCGCAGTAAACCCTAAAAACTATAATTTTTATTGGCTAACTGCAGAGCATTTCAAACCAGAAGAATTTTTGTAATTTTAATCGCCATATTGGATCCGCCATTTTAAATTTTGTAATTTTGACGTCAGTTTTTGAATCAGCTGTACTAAAACCTCCCTAAAAGTATTTTTTCTTCTAAATTAAATGATTGTTTTCTGTCTATGCTTGGAGACCACCCCTAACGTTCTATCCTTAAACTCGCACCATTGCCGAAATAAAAAAATACGTGTCGATTATTTTTCGATGTTCTACAAGTATGCCAAGTTTTATTAAAATCGGTGAGTTACACTTCCGTAAGTCTCCAGTGCCACGCCGGCTCCGATGAATTGATTCGTGTAGTGACGGTCAAAACCGCGACGTCTGAGTATACCCGTCCGATCGTGAAACTATGTTTGCTACCAATTGACTGTGAGACGCGTTCTGACGAGACTTCAGGCAACGATTCGAATTCTCTTCAGCCTCCGCGTCGCTAATCAATTCGTCACGGCGGGCGGTCCGTGCGAGTATTCTAGATCAAGTAAGTTCTAGACAGCGTAATCGAATAGATCACATGTATAATTTTTTGTAAATAAAGTTCTGCGATAGTTATGTAAGTCTGCGTTCGATTAGTTAAGATTCAGTGTGTTCACATATCGACCTCCTCGAATCTCGTCAAATCTGGAGTTAGAAAATTTTGAAACTAAAGCTTCGAGGCGGGCGGTATGTTTAGGATTAAGGTAAAGTTGTTACGGTGGGGCGCTGTCGCGACAGCGAACGCCCCTGGCGCGAGCACAAACAACCCTCGGGCCTGACCCGAATTCGCCCGAGATCACCCGGTTGTCGCGCCTACTGTTCCGACATGCAAATGTAAAACGCGCACGCGTTTCCTAATTCGCGTATACCGCGCAACGCGTCACATCGCGGATCGATGTGATTCGTCTCCTTACATCGTGGATCGATATGATTCGTCCTTCGTGAGGCAACGACCCCCGCCGAGGGTCTCCTATCGGGACGAGGGATGATCGATATCGATCCGTGCTCTCTTCTGTTTCTGCCTCGCTAAGGAGAAAGTCGAGCCGGCCGTTCGTGGCAATTATATTATCGGGAGTGTCGAAAGTAATTGCGCGAAGGCCGTATAGTTTCATCGCGAGCCGCACCCGCTCGATTGGTCGCCACGTGAAACATCTCAGCTAGCTCTTCCGTTCACGTGAACGGAGAGTGCGCCGGTTTTCGTCGCGCGCGTACCCGGTCGATTGGTCCGCGCGCGAATTCCGGAAAGTTAGGTGCGCTCAGTGCATCCGTGCGAAGGGTTGCATCGTGCGCACAAGTTTCGTCGCGATCTGCATCCGCTCGATTGGTCGTCGCGCAAAACATCTCTTTTCCCGAGTTTTCGTCGCCCGTAATACGACGGGACGACGCACACAGACGGATCACGTAATCACCGCGTGCGGTAGCGTGATCCTTGGCGAAAAACCCGTGTCGACGGCAAAACCGTCACACGACGCGAATCCGATTTTCGCGAGTGCCTCTATCTCGAGCGTCGCGATCACCGAGCGTGAGATTTGTCGATCATTTCTCATAAAATCAACGTCGGGAGTTCGATCCCGATATCGACCCCGCTCGCGGCCATCTTGTCGTGCCGCGCCGTACATTGTGAACGCGACTCTGCCGCGCCTCGTACCTCTGTGATTTAACCCTTAAAGGACACACTTTTTTTTTACGTGGAGAAATCTTCTAAGGCACTGGAATTCCTGACCCAAATTTGGTCTGGGTCAGGTTTCAGCCAGTGGCCCCCCTTTGGTGTTTGAGAGGGGAAGACCCCCTCACCCTCCGGGAAGAGAAGTGAGGGGAGTGTGGGATTTTTACCCACTAAAACTCCACGGGTAACCAGCTCTGTGTCTGAGGGAGGCGCCCGGGAACTTGTTAATATTGCGTCTGCGACGCCCCCCAACGCAAGGCCAAGATGGCCTTCTCCTATGAGCCTTTAAAGGCTCGTGGCTCTAGGAGCCTAATTTGTCTTGGACGCGGGGCGTGGCACCACCCACCCCGCCACCCCTCCCAACGTTTTTAGGGAGGATGGTTCGACGTCCTGTTATTCCCGCCAGGACGCCGAACCTCCCAGCCTCCGCACTGCCTTTTGTCATCGGGCAGTGCGGAGGTGCTGCACCTACTCTTGTCGCTTAAGTTGCGACGATGGTTTCGTTTGGATGACGAGGACGGTTGGTCCGGGGGACAGGGCACGGGATGAACCCTCTACCATTCTCCCCCGACCAAGCCGTGGTTAATCTAATTGGAGAGGTCCGTCGAGCTAGGGAGGGTTTAATTTCCCACGACGGATCCTTTCCGCCTTCTCTTTGGCGGACATTACCTGGCCACAAAAGGCCAGGAATGCCCGCCATCTCCTTTCATCGCCGACTATTGCCGCCACAATGGTCGGGAGGGAAAGGTCGTTGCCAATCTTCCCCTGTAGGACACGGCGCTGTTGAGCCCACGCTGGGCAATGCTCAAGCGTGTGCTGCGCCGTGTCCCTCACCTCGTCGCAGTGGTGACATTCCGTGGTAGCCTCCTTACCTATTTGGTGCAGGTACTTCCCGAAACAACCATGTCCGGTCAGCACCTGCACCGCGTGATATGACACCCCGTGTCTCCGACTGTCCAGCCACTCGGCTAGACAGGGTCGGATGGCATCGACGGTCCTCTGGCCAAATTCGCAATTGGCAAGATAATTTTGCCATTTACCAACGAGGACCGTCTTTTCCTGGGCTCTAATTAGTCGACTGGCCCCGGGCACTATCTGTCCTCTCCCGGCCCGCAGCGCTTTTACCCGCCGATATACTTCAGCGTATTGTCGCGCTGCGAGCTACAAAGGGGGGAGGCCCGCCAGGACCGTCGCCGCCGCATGCGAGACCGTGCGGTATGCACGTGACACTCTCTGGGCTAAAGGACGCTGTACCTGCCGCAGCCTCATTTGGATGAGGCGCGACCCCTCCGCAGCATCCGCCCAGACCGGCGCGCCGTAGAGTGTCACGGCATGCACGGTCGCGGCGTAGAGCCGGCGAGCACGTCCGCTCGCCCCTCCCAGGTTAGGCATGAGCCTGGCCAGGCTGTTGGCCACTCCTTTAGCCCTGGGAGTTAGACGAGCAAAGTGCTCACCGAAACTCCAGGTGCCATCCAACCAGAGGCCCAGTACCTTCATACTGGCCTCCACGGGGACACGGATTCCCTCAAACTACTATGTGGGCCCTGGGTGGCCCCCCCACACACCGGTCGTAATGCCGCACGTCCACGACAGAGACGCCCTCCGGAGTGCGCAGCAGCGGAAGCCGATCGGCGTCATCTCGACGCCGACGACACCACCACCGCCGAAGCCGCCCCCGCCGATCAACCCGCCGCTGGTAGAAAAACACGGCCTGTGTTTTATGGGGAGCCACCTTGAGGCCCACTTCACGCATTGCGGCTACCACTATCGCCACCGCGACGTTCGCCTTAGCGGTTGCCTCCTCCCAATTGTCGCCCTCGACTCCCAGGACTGTGTCGTCAGCGATAACGTTTCGCCAACAGCCCGGGGGGTGGGGGACTCGGAGTACATAGTCGTACCCCAGGTTCCACAGAAGCGGGCCCAGCACCGACCCCTGCGGAACCCCCCGCACGACCATCCTGACCATGACATTGCCGTCTTGGTCAGTATAGGCCAAGTGCCTGTCCCGGAGATAGCTGTACAATACGGCTATCAGGTAAGGAGGGACGCAATGGTGTTGAAGCGCCCTCCGTATCACAGGCCATGGCAGGGTGTTGAAAGCGTTCGCAATGTCGAACCCGACACAAAGCAACACCCTGCCAGCCTCCGCCGCGGCTTTCGAGAGGGCCTTGATGCGTTGAATCGCATCTACTGTTGACCTGCCCTCCCGAAAGCCGTACTGGTCCTGAGACAAATCAGGATCAGTCCGGGACAAGTGCTGGACGATTCGGTCGGCAATAACTTTCTCAAAGAGTTTGCCAACCTCGTCCAGCAGGCAAATTGGCCTATACGCCGACGGCTGGTCGGCGAATTTCCCCACCTTAGAAAGGAGGACAATCCGCGCCATTTTCCAAGCCTGGGGGAACCGGCCCTGTCTGAGGCACCTGGTAAACAGGCGTCGCAGGTGCTCCGCCAGTTCCCCCGTGACCAAGGACCAGGCTCTTCCGGTAACCCCATCAGGACCCGGGGCCTTGCCGGCCTTAAGCCTTTTGGCTGCCCTTTTTAACTCGTCCATGGAGACCGCGAGCTCCTCGTCCCACTCCGTATCGGGCGGAGTGGGAACCCCCTCTGCCCTCTCCCCTGGATCGTCAGGGAAGAGGGTGTCTATCACTTCCTCGAGGAACTCGGGCTCCATGGACTCCGTAATTGGGGGCGCCGAGGTCTTCAACTTATTGAGGACCATTTTATACGGGCGCCCCCACGGATCTTCATGTAGGTCCTGAAGGAGATCTAGCCATGACTTGTCCTTGGCCAGCTTTATGGCCCTGGAGTAGGCCTGCTTGGCGGAGCGATACTCTACTCCTGCCTCCTCGAAGCGTCGTGGCTGCCGGTGCTGGGCCTTCCTAGCCCGCAGCCAACGTCGCCTCGCCTGGACGGAGGAGCGCCGTAATTCGGCGATCTCCTCCGTCCACCAATACGCGGCCTTGCGCGGATGAGGCCTGGATCGGGGCATGGCGACGTCACACGCCGCCTTCATAACACCGCCGATCCACTCCGCGACCTCATCCACGTCCTCTGACTTTTTAATAGGGTCGTCGGCCCATAAGGAGGTATGGATCGAGGCCCTCAGAAGGTCCTCGTCCATCCTCTTAAGCGCCCACCGTGGGAACCGCAGTTCCGCTTCCTTGCGGCGGGCCTGAACCTCCGGAAGGGTAACCGGGAGAGCCATCTCGACGAACAGGTGGTTTGAGAGGCTCTCGATCTTTTTGGCCACCCTTTATCCCTCCACACGGCGGGCAATGTAAGGGCTGGCCCAGGTTAGGTCTATGATAGACCCGCCCCGGTGCCTGACGCATGTCTGGACATTGCCCGTATTTAAAAGGGAGAGTCCCAGGCCCGCCGCCCAGTCCTCCAAGATCCTGCCCCGGACGCTCGTGACTGGGGAGCCCAACAATACCGACTTGGCATTGAAATCCCCAGCCACGAGCACTTGTTGTCCAGTGAACAGGACCCTCCTTAGGCAGGCCCCAAGGTCTGTTAGGACGCTCTCAAAGTGGGCCGTGTCCCGGTTGGGGGACACATACACCCCCCCCCCCCACAACCACACGGCTCCACTTAACCACGACGTAGCCGTCCCCCGCTTCTATGCGGGAACATGCGACGAGTACCGCCGTTTGCCTCCACGTAATGGCTACCAAGCCGCACCGGCTGCCCGCCCACAGTGGGTGGTCCTGCGGGATACGGTACGGCTCGGCAGCCACTCCCAGGCCACACCCCCGCTCCATCATCGTATGGACAAACACGTCCTGAGAAGCGGCGGTGTGGTTCAAGTTGGCCTGTAAGAGGCGGTGCAGGGGCATTTCTAATAATACTCATCGGAGTCCTCCGCCCCCGCACCGTCCTCCGTTCCCACTATGGGAACGTTCACAGGTTGTGTATCCTCCTCCACTGGACCTGTTTCGGGGTCAGCGGTATGGACCGGCGTCGGCATTGGGGTCTTTTGCTCTGACGCTGCCTGGTCCATATTTACTTCCTCTGTGGCCGGTATCCCTTCAGGCTTCCCATCAACAATATTGGGCTCCCGAGTGATTTCCGGCTCTGGAACAGATGTGGGCGTTGGAGGTGGCAATTGTAGCTGCTGGTGTTGCTGCTGGGTCTGCCGAGTTACCTCGTCCTCACCTTTGTTCTTCCTTCTTCGCTGGGGCAGAGGCCTGTCCTCTGGCTCTCCACTGTTGTCCGCTGCGGGAGCTGACCTCTTCACCGGTTGCTTATTTGCAATCGGTAAATGCACCTTATCCACTCCTATGATTCTGGGAAATGGACGGGCGGGTTCGGGCTCTATCTCCACCTCCATTTCCTTGTTTTTCCTGCTCGTTGAAGGTCTCGGTCTTATTGGACCTGTCGCTGCTCTCGGTTTGACCTTCTTTTTGGCGGACGTGCAGGCTTTCCCGCCCGCGCGATGTCCCGCCGGTCTACCCTTGTCGGCACAGACCGGGCAGTTGGGTTTTGCACCGCAATTCCTCGCCAGATGGTCCGTGCCGCCGCATCGATAGCACTGAGCGCTTCGATCGATGACACTCGTGCACTGGGCCCTCACGTGGCCCCCCTCCAAGCACCTAAAGCATTGGAGAGGGCGCACGTCGAGGGCCTGCACCCGGGCCAGAAACCAGCCCACCTGCAGCTTCTTATCCTTCTGGATAACGTTATATGCCGCAAGTGGGCATCTGACCCACGCCGTGTTAAATCTGTTGGTCCCTCTCCTTATGGGACCAACCTGGACTTGGGTCAGCGCACAACCTCCCTTTTCCGCGATCGCTGCGGCTAACTCTTCCTCCGTTATAGAGTCCTCCAAATCGAGGACCCTAACTTCGCCCGACTTGACCGGCCTGCCGATCTTGATTCCCGGGCGGTCTTTGAGTAGGTCGGCAAGTCGGCTCGCCAGAGTGTCCGCTAAAGCCGCATTGCCCTGACCGGGGACCTCTATGATAAGGGTCCCAGTCTGGGCCCTCTTGGGCTTTAGCCCCGCTGTAAACCCCAGTTCCTGGAGATTTATTTTAGCGCGCGCTTCCCGGAGTATCTCCTCATACTTGCCATCGAGGCTTGTGATTGTGACTGCTGCGTTTCTCGGCAGCCTCAATTTCCCTCAATTCTTACCTGTTGTAACAGGTTTGTTCCCTTGAGGACTAGCCTGCTTGTTCGATCCCGTCTTATTGGTCGACTTGGGGGGAGCGTTAGCCCTGTTTCCGCCTGACCCAGGTTTCGCTCCGCTCTTGCTTGACTTGCCCTTCTTCACCACCGTGACCCAATCCGTCGAATTGGCGGGTCCGGTGGTTTTATTTGTGGCAGGGGTAATGTTTGCCGCAGGTTTTTCCTTTCTTGCGGTATTACCTCTTGCCTTCTCCGCTTGCGTGGGTTTCGGCACCGGTTTACTAATTGGCTTGGGGTTGGATCCGCTTCCTTTGCCCTTGCCGGGACCGCCCACCGCCTAACCACCCTTGCCCTTCGTGGTAGCCACTTGCTTCGGGGCTGGCGTGGCAGCCTTGGTGGCGGATGGTTTGCTCTTCCCGATCGACGTTGGTGTAGTTGTCGTCGCATTTTCCTTCCCGATTCCCAAATTGGCAACCAGATTCCTGAACAAACCCTCTATCTTCCCCGTGAGGGTGCTCAAGAGTCTCTCCTCTAGGTTCTGGGTTTGCGTTTGGATTCGGTCCTGGCCCTCCCGATCGGATTGATTGGATAGGACAGCTTCCTCCAGCAACGCCTTATTCCCGCATACCGATGGCCTATATACCGGTGGCATGCCCTTCGTTTGAAGCTCTGCGAGGATTTGTCGTCTGCGTGCCTCAGCTTTCTCTGCCTCCTTCGCTTTCCTCATTCTCTCAACGAGACTCGTTCCTTCTTCTTCGTCTGAGGAATCAGGGGTCGTCTGTTTATTTATCCCTCTTGTTCCCCTCCTGGCTACTCCACCAACAGCTGGAGATCTCGGAGGAGTGTTGTCAACTACCTCGTCTACCTCCATCTGTCCTTTCTCCGGGTTTGGCAGCGCCTTTTCCACCATCTCTCTCAGCTTCGCGTTATCTTTCTTCAGTGAGGAGATCTGGGCGCGTAGCTCCTCCAGCTCGATGTCTCTAGTCATCTGGTCGCCGCCGTCACCCAGACGACTGACCATATGCGTTATGGCCGCCGTGACCGTGGCAGCAGCATCGATCAGACACTTCTTATCCGTTCCCTTGAGGCTGACCGCTGTTGAACACACCTTGTCAACCTTGCGGACAGACTCGAGAATTCTTTCGGGAAGGTCGACTGTTGGAGCCGCCCTCAGCTCCTCCAATCTCTGCTTTTCCCTGCGCCTCCTGTTGGCGGAAAGATTTGCCGCCACTGAGGGATCATCCAACTCTTGGATTCTCCTCTTTTCCCTTTCGAACTCCTTTTTCGCTAGCGCGACCTTTTTCACGGCGTAGTCGCCCGTCGTGACGGGTCTACCTCTCCCTCTGGTTACGCTTCCGTCCCTGGTCGAGGACTCCGATGCAGCTGCCTCGGCGTCCGTGAGCTCAACCTCTGCGTCCGTGGAATCCCCGTTCACAGATATCGCGTCCTCCTGGGCGCTGCCCAAGGTTTTGTCCGCCTTATTTAGGAACTTTTCCGACTCGGCGAGCAGCGAGTCAGTTTCAGCTCCTCTCCTCCTCAGAGTATCGGCCAGGGTAAGGGAGTTCCCCCCCCCCTGCCATCTGAGGGAGCGCTCTTGTTGCGCACGCTCTTTGGTCCCATCGCGGACTTTTTGGTGGTCCTGCTAGCGGTCCTAGACCCTTGTTGGGTCTGGGAGTCCTTTCCTCGCTCTTGCGAAGAGTCGGCCGAGAACTCTCGATCCCGACCCTTCGCCCCTTCTAGGCTCGTTTTGTTTGAAGAAGAAGTTGGATGATACATGACAATAAACTCCCCCTAGACCCTCCGTGGCTCTGCCGGTTAAGGCATGCCCCCACCGACCGGCCCGACAAGGGACCGGCCGGGCCCCGAGTTCCCCCGGGGAACCGGCTACACCTACGCCCCAGGAATGATCATCTGGGGCCGGTCCCGGCCCCTTATTCACCCGTGGGCGCAGCCCATCAAGGGGCAAACGCACCACGGGCTTTCGGGGGTCCCCCGCCTCCGACAACGAGGGTACCACGGAGGGCGCCGCCACGCACAGGGGAGAAGACTCCCCCGACGTTCCGGGCGTAGGAGGCTGCAACCCCTCCACCGCCCTTCCCGCCGAGGGAACCAGCAGTGAATCCGGGGTCGTCGGCCGAGGCAATTCTCCGCACCGACGCCCCATGTCGCCCGCTGACGGACTTAGGGTAGGGGGAACACCCCACCGTACACCTGCCGCGCGCCAAGCCAGACGGGGGAACGGATCCGGCCGAGAATCTCGATCCCGGCCCCCACCCCCGCCCGCCGCCCGCGACAGGCCAGGGCACAGGGTGCCCCCCAGATGTCGCAGTCGTCCGTCAGCGAGCCTCTCGCGCGCTTCCGGCCCTTGCGTCCGGAAGCCAGACCCGCCGGCCCCGACCTCGGAATACGTCCGAGCGGCCCGACGGGTCTCCCACCCAGGTCGCCCCGGCCCCGACCTCGAAATACTTTCGAGCGGCCCGAGACGACCCTCCGCACCGGCGGCACCGTGGGTCCACGACCCTGGTGTGCCAGCCACCGATGCGGGCCTGCCCCCCACCGAACCCAGCACCACGTACTGGGCCGAATGAGAGGCGGTTATCCCCCCCTCTTAGGAGAAAGGGGATCTTCGCGGCCCCTTGGGAAGGCGATCTAGACCCGCAGCGCACGCGACCTAAGTCGCGACGCCTCCGTCCGGAGACGGAGAGCGGGCCTTTTGACCCCCCGACCAAGGGAACCACGGCCGATTCTACCCCCACCCGCAAAAGGGATACCCCGAGCCACCCCCCTGCCGGAGCACCGGCGTGCAATGGGTAGGTGGCCCAACCCCGGGATGGGGCGACGTAGGACGGGAAGTACTTCCGCCGAACCCCAGGGCCGAACGAACGCCGGACCGGGCCATCGCCCGAGAGATCCGGCGTCCGCGATCAGCCCAGGGGCGAAGCGAAGGACCCCCGCCGCTACCTCACTCCCCAAGGGAAACATGTTCCCTCCTCGAACCTGCCGGAGCACCGACGTGCAATGGCCGAGAAGGTGGCCCAATCCCCGTGGTTTTTTATCGAGGTTTTCCTTCCTCTAGGTCGGCGGGAGGAGTAGAAACTCCCCCCTAACGGTCCCGACCGACCGGGCGTTTGCAGTCAGGGTCGCCATCCCCTACTGGCTGTTGGAATCCAGGTGGGCGGGACCCGGAATTACGTCCGAAGACAACCCGCTCCGCCCTGACCCAGACTCCTAAGCAGGGCAGCCGGTCCCCCGGTTTTCTGTCAGGGTTTTCCTTCCCTTAGGTCGGTTAGGAGAGCAAAGGCTCTTCCCTCACGGCCCCGACCGGCCGGACAGTTGTTTATAGAGGTAGTCTGCCTCGCGAGTCCCCCGGGGAGGACTCCCCGGTCCACGACAGACCTCGCGGACTGCCGTGGGTTACGGTACTGGTGTGCTCGGGTACTCCGGGTGCGCAAAACCCGTAGTGGAGGGCTCCGCCGGGCCCCTAGAGGCTCCGGAAGGACGCCCCCCACCCCCTGGAGGGAAAGGACACACTACCTGTTTGAGACATAAAGTACACACTGGGTCATTTTGACCCAGCGCTACTTTGCGTAATTACCACAAACGGGGGATCGATTCTTTTTGGCTGAAATTAAAAGGGTGCATTCTTGCAACACTCAAAATGAATGTGAGATTGTTTGTGAAGGGTTATTAATAAAGCTTTATGGTTCAAAAATTCAAAATATAGTTTATAAACCAAAAAATTGCTATTTTTTACGAAATATTCAATAATTTTCTAAAGCATATTCCCGGAATTAATATCTCAAAAGTGCGTACAAGTTCCTTATGACAGAGAGACGATGTATGCTATACCACTCGTCAATTCTTACGAGAAAAATTAATTATATCATTTGAAACATGGGGCATTCCATGCGAAGTGATCCACCCTAAAATTTTTTTGTTTTCTGATCGTGCTGAAATTTGCACAATCTATTGCCCTATTGACCATAATTATCCACACCAATTTTTTTGACATTTGTCCAACGCGTTGTCTACTTACAGGGGTTTAAAGTTTCGGCGTTGAGGCCGTCATGTTAAACTTCACACATCGATAATTTGTCGTAAACATTACCGATTTTAAAAAATGACCAGTGATTTTTTAAGTATTTTTTACACACTTTCGAGATATATTATGCATTATTAATAAAAAAGGTTAATTAATTGATATTTTTCAACATTAATAATAAATTCAGATTTTTCTTAAAGATCGACATCTTCGATTTCAATTTAAAAAATACTAAAAAAAAGAAGAAAATTTTGTCAACAAAAAAGTATAGGAAGTCCAAGATGGAGAAATCACTCCTTAGTAAGTTACAACTTATTTTGTGTGCGAACTCATGCTCCGTGCCGCCGGCGCCGCGGCGGGTACCGATATATCGGGAGCCGAGAGCCTCGACGTTCCACGAAACTCGCGATTTTCCATCGTCTTTATTAAATCGCTTTTTCTATTACCTATAACTCAATTCTTTATAAGTCAGCCGTGCATGTGTTGAAAATATGATTTCTATTCAATTTTATTTTGAAAATGCGTAAACTATAAGTATGTATTATTATCAAGATTTTTCACCGTACATTTTTTTTAATGGTGAATGCTTTTAACGGACTTCCGCACCACCCTGGAGGTTCCGCTACCGGCGCGTTAAGTTTTTAGTGAACCTTCGCCTATAGCCCTATTATAACACTTTCCATACGTGAAATTTAACATTATTTGCGAGACAATATGTTTGCACCCGTTTCACAAGTCAGACGTCTAATTTCGCTTAGCCTTGCACTTCCCCGTCTTTTGCATGCTCGTTTTTCTCTTGTTTGTCTTTATTTTGGGGTAAATTTCGTAATCTGCAGCTGAAGAATAGTATTTGAGTATAAGCCTGTCATCGTCAGTGGGAATAACTGCATGGTACTTTTGAGTTCCCGATACCGTAACAGCTGCCGTAAACCTGCTTTTTAACAATTCAGCAGTATCTTCTTGATCGGATTTTGCACTGAAAAAGATGATCGTTTTATTCATATTCTCTTTTGCCCAGCGGTACAAATCATTTGGAGTTAAAATATGATTTTCTGCGGACAATTGCAGACTAGCTCGAGCTGCAAGTCTTTTTAAATTGCCACCTATACCATCACAAGGACCCTTTCCGTGAGCGGTGGCATGGTAATGCCATTCTGCTAAAATCCCAAAATCTTGTTTATGAAATTGAAGGTTTTTCAAATTATATTTATTTTTAAAATGCTGAGCAGCACCATCCGTGAAGTAAATTAATTTAGTCGGGTTAAAATGTTCTTTTAAATATTTTATAATAATTTTCTGGCATTTATAGACTGCTATCGTGTCGTGCTTCAAACCATCCGACAAAATTGCTATACTGCGGTGTTTCAACTCCCCTTGTTCTTTGTAGTATATGACCGCAGTAAATATTGAGCACTGATTATTATTCCAGTGGAAAGATTGAGCTGCATTTTGAACCACGAAAGCATAATTTTCCGCAAAATCGCATTGTACGAGAAATTGATTATCTGGCAGGTTTTTTTTTAACTCATTCACATAGGACGACTGTAATTTTGAAATAAAATCGTGAGGTTTAAGCTTAAACAGCAGTCTGCACAGTTCTTCAATAAATTCATCGATTTTGGCTATTTCAGTTTTCAGTGTGCTTCTGTCCGTATGCTGCCACACTTGAAACTCAATTCTTTCTACGTAATGTTCACGCAAGGCTTTTCGTAGATGATTTTTCAGACTTTCCCCATCAAGGCATAAATCACATTTTCCGAGATGACATGAAGAAGTAGGGTTTCTACAAGTAATTTCTTGTAGGCAATCGTGGTACGACTTAAGAAAGAGACTCGTGTCTTTAGTAATTGCCTGCAAGTAAATTGCATCTAGCATAAGTTTGACGTTCTCATGATGCGTACAAACACAAACGGTGTGCATTCCATTACTTCCAGCAAGAACACAGTGACGTGGTCTGAGCTCTGCAAATTTAGAAAATCCAATTGTTACATCGGAATGCTCCTGTATAAATTTCTCGTACAATTCCGAAAGATTGCATAAAATTAATCTTTTCTGAACTTGTTCCCGGGACCCGTCATCTTTTTTCACAGAAACAAAATCTTTCATTCCGGGTAGAAGCCGACTATTTTCGTCATTTGCATAAAATGCCTTAACAAGACTTTCTGTTTCAGAAGTTAATTTATTTCTTGCTTTTTTTGCATTTGGCAAAGTCAAAATTCCATGTTCGGCTACCATTTCTTTTGCCTTTTGAACTTGACGTTCTGAAGCATTGAATTCGGCTGTTATTTTTTTTCGACCCCATGATTGTGGGGCGAGAGTAAGTAATATAAATTTCTCCGAATTGCTGGTGGAATTTTGAAATTTCGCCTTAATTTGCTCTAAGACTTCAACGCCTGCTTTATAATAGTCGTCATTACACCGTGATGTGTTTTCGCTTGAAGGCGTAAAAGATAATTTTACGTCATATTCATCCGAAACATTGTCTACAGGATCATCAATCTCAGGAACATCGTCTGCATGGTCATCATTCTCGGAAATTACCATTTCCGTGTTTTCCTGCGAAAAGGAGGACGGGTTTTCAAATTTCTGCAATTCTGTTCTGCATGCCCAACATAATTTTCCATCCAGTGGCACTGGAATATAAATTTTTGAACGCAAAGATTCAGAAATTATTCTTAATCCTTTACATTTCCCATGTTTTTTCTTATTTAAAGAATTTAAGCATCTATCACCCCAAGCTTTGGAAGGTGTCGACATGATTGAAAGCGTAGACCGTATAAGAATAATAGGCGATGTGTATAATAATATAACATTCCTTTAAAAATATTCGGCTCGGTCCACTTTCTTTATAGGAATCCGGGAGCAAAATTATTTTCGAGAAGCACCAGTAACGAGACCAAATGAATCAGCCGCCTAGCGGCGTCTAATACACTTAAATCAATGCAGTAGGAGCAGGAAAATTTATAATAGAAATTATATTTTTATACACTTGCGCGGCTGACTTATAATAAAGGCGATGGAAAATTCGCGATATATTGGTGCCCGCCGCGGCGCCGGCGGCACGGAGCATGAGTTCGCACAAAAAATGAGTTGTAACTTACTAAGGAGTGATTTCTCCATCTTGGACTTCCTATACTTTTTTGTTGACAAAATTTTCTTCTTTTTTTTAGTATTTTTTAAATGGAAATCGAAGATGTCGATCTTTAAGAAAAATCTGAATTTATTATTAATGTTGAAAAATATCAATTAATTAACCTTTTTTTATTAATAATGCATAATATATCTCGAAAGTGTGTAAAAAATACTTAAAAAATTACTGGTCATTTTTTAAAATCGGTAATGTTTACAACAAATTATCGATGTGTGAAGTTTAACATGACGGCCTCAACGCCGAAACTTTAAACCCCTGTAAGTAGACAACGCGTTGGACAAATGTCAAAAAAATTGGTGTGGATAATTATGGTCAATAGGGCAATAGATTGTGCAAATTTCAGCACGATCAGAAAACAAAAAAATTTTTGGGTGGATCACTTCGCATGGAATGCCCCACATGTGAAACCATTAATTCTACAATTGGTCAATAGTAATGCTTTAAACAGTTACAATTGATCAATAATACTCCAAATGGTACCTAAGTCGTCTACAGACGATTCCGAGTCTCGACATCGAACTCGCGAAACTCATGTTCGACCGTTAGACGCCGTGCCGTCGTAAGCGGTGAGATCCCGACGACGGGCAGAGGCGCCGTACGGCAAACCGGGCTCGTGCGACGACCGGCCCGCGAGGACCGGCCGCCTAGTAGTGTGTCACATTGTTTTGAGCCTTACGACTCACGAGACTCCTAGAGATCTCATTGCCACCTTTGACTAGCTGGTTGCAATTGATCAGTGGTAATACTGCAAATAGTTACTAATCGTCAATGACAATGTCTCAAATAGTTACAATTGGTTAATAGTAATGCTCCAAATAGTTACAATTAATTAGTGGTTATACTCCTAATTGTTACTATTTAGCAATGGTAATACTCTAAATAGTTACAATTAATCAATGGAAACGTTCAAAATTGTTACCATTCGTCAATGGTTAGAAGATGAATGGCTACTATTAAAAGTGTTAATAGTTCACCATTTACACCATTCGGAAACAATAGTAGCAATGAATGCACCATTTATTGCATCATTCGAATTTAATTGTAACCATTGGCTGACCAATTGCAAATTTTCATGAGGGCTCTTTCACCTATTTTGGCGGATATTGTTATGGATGATTTAGAAACGCATTGTATAAGTTTACTGAATTTTGAGATTCGGATCTTCCTTCGATATGTAGACGACATTTTTACTATAGTGCCGAAAACTGCGATAAATGCCATACTTGAAGTCTTTAACAATTATCACCCTCGTCTGCAGTTTACCTTTGAAGCTGAGGCTGACAGCTCGATACTGTTTCTGGACACCACGGTTATAAGAGACGGTGATAAGTTAATCACTAATTGGTATAGGAAACCAACTTTTTCGGGAAGATACACTAATTATTTTTCCAACCATCCACATAAATACAAAATTAATACTATAATTAATTTGGTTGACCGTGCAATTTTGTTATCTGATGATCGTTTCCACCATACAAACATAAATATTGTTAAAGACATCCTTACAAATAATTGCTTTCCGACGAAGTTGGTTAACAAATATATTAACAATAGATTGAGACAACTAAAAAATAGAACAAATACTAATAATACCGGTGACAGCGGTCCTGATAGTACATTTGACGCACGAAATTATATAGCGATCCCCTATATCAAAGACTTAAACGAGGGTATACATCGTACTCTAAAAAGAGTTGGCTTAGATGTTCTGTATAGGATACCGAAAAAGCTTAATGCTGTCATCAAGAGGGGTAAGGATAGACTTACAACACACAGAGAAACGAATGTTGTGTATCAGATTGATTGCGAGAATTGCGAGGCTTCTTATATAGGACAGACAAAAAGACATCTGGAGACTAGAATCAAGGAACATTGTAATGACATTAAGAAACATGACAGCAATTTCTCAGTTGTGAGCAAACATCGACTACATAATAACCATAATTTTAAGTGGTCAGATCAGTAGTTATAGTAGGAGAGTTCCACCTCGGGAGCTCCGAGGGAGGGTGAGGGAGGGGAGTATCGGAATGCGCGGGGGGGGTAAGCGGGGGAAGGGGAGGGGGCGGGGTATCGGATTTCAATGATATCGTATTACGCGGGGAAGGGGGGGCGGGCTTGATGACTCATGTCCGGTATGACTCACCGGGATGACTCACCGGGATGACTCACCTGCGCAAGTAGGGCGCGGGGGGTCCGCGTTCGCGTTCGCGGTCGCGCCGCGGGGTCCGCGTGGGGGTCCGCGGTCGAGCCGCGGGGTCCGCGTGGAGGTCCGCGTGGGAGTGCGCGGTCGCGCCGCGGGGTACGTTCGCAACGACGCCGCTAGGCGGCGCATAATACTAGGTGAGCAACTAAGTTTCTGGGTTTTTTTGATCAATAAAAAATGGAAAATTTCAAGAGAAATACAAAAAATGGTTTATTCAAAGTATCGTCCCTCGCTAGCTATACATTTTCGCCATCTCTCTGGCAATACATGAATACCGCGACAATAAAACGACGCGTCTTTGGACCGAAACCATTCATCCAACCAATTTTGCACTTCTTCGAAATTGGTCAAGTGTAGCCCAGCCAAGCCATGCGCCATCGACCGGAACAAGTGATAATCGGAAGGCGCCAGGTCTGGCGAATACGGCGGGTGCGGTAGCAGATCCCATTTCAGCGTTTTGATGGTGTCCTGGACGATGGAACTGCGATGGCACGGAGCGTTGTCGTGCTGCAATATCACTCGTTCGTGTCTCGTGTCCCATTCTGGCCGTTTTTCGAGCAATGTATGG
The DNA here is from genome assembly GCF_030848795.1 of Temnothorax nylanderi. Lineage (NCBI taxonomy): Eukaryota > Metazoa > Arthropoda > Insecta > Hymenoptera > Formicidae > Temnothorax > Temnothorax nylanderi. Next base: position 6,215 of record NW_027249711.1, on the reverse strand, counting down.
TTTAAATTGATCAGTTGTTGTCGGTAGCGATGCCCATTGACAGTTTTGCCCGGTTTCAGCAGCTCATAGTACACGATTCCTTTCTGGTCCCACCAAAGCGCTCCTTGTCCTCAGTGTCGAAATCGCCACTTCTGAAGCGTTTAAACCAATCTTCACAGGTAGTTTTCGATGGTGCATGTTCGCCGTAGGCCTCCTCAAGCAAACGACGTGCTTCAGCTGCATTTTTTTTCAAGTTAAAGCAGAAAAGCAAAGCTTCCCGCAAATGCTGTTTATTTGGCACAAAACTCGACATCTCCGTTGTTAGAACAAATATTCTTGCGTTGCGATATGTGTTTATTTAACAACTGGTTATTGTTAACAGATGTCCAAGCTATAACTTCAGACAACTTCAGACATGTAAGTCGAGTACATGTGTTATTGGTGCCATCTATGTGTGAAACCCGGAAACTTAGTTGCGCACCTAGTAGTAAGACTAACTCGATAGCGCACTAAGTAGGAGCGTATTTTGTGGATGACGCATCGAACCTGTCGGGACATGTTTTGCGGGTGCCGTAAACAAATTTTTTCTAGGAAAAGGGGGGTGGTTATCGCGTAGACTAAACAATCTATATACGCAGTACGCGAGACAAAGGAAGAAGTGACGTCATCGACGATGATCGACCCGATAACGCGTCGAACCTGTCGGACATGTTCGTCGTAAACATTTTTCTAGGAAAAGGGGGTGTTATCGTGTAGACTAAACAATTTCGCACTATTTTTTACGACGCAGTACGTAAAACAAAGGAAGAAATGACGTCTTCGACGACGATCGACCGCATCGAAGCGATGATAAAATTGAGGTAGGGATGGACATGCACGCAAAGAAATTACATCGTTCATTTAGTCGTAAAAAAGCCTGTTTATTTAACTCTTCTTTTACATAATATATTTTACGTAATAAAAAACTAAAGCTGCGAGCTCACAATCGATGAGCTGATTTGTATTGAACGCATCGCTAGCGTGTATTATATTAGGCACTTCCTTGGGATCCGTCACAGTGGACGCAATATCGGAGAACTGTGTAAACTTTGCATCGACTGCCGCAAGTATTCTGATCAATCGATCGAATCTTGCATCGATGCACCGATCGAGACCGAACATACGGTGTAACGTCGATTCGGTCATCATCAAGCATACGTTTGCAGAATCGAGACGTATGAGTTTGACGTTATTGACTGACGTACAAACTCTCACCGTTAGCGGTCCAACGTTCATAAAACTGTGGATATCTTTGTAGTCATTGCGAAGGAAATTCTGAATGTTCAAATGTCGTTGCTCCTAGAGTCCCTTCCACGTTTTGAGAGATAATATCAGTTCCTTTCCTCGATGATCTCCCACGGCGATCTCCACGTAACTCGGTGGGCCCACGTTGATGCCAATTTCGAGGAATTTGTATCCCGTAGCTGTCAACGCGTATCGTCTGCTGAGTATACGAACCGCGCGACGCTCCAACGAAATGCTGTATAAAAAATGATGAAATTAGTTTTTCATAAATATTACAAATATTGCAAAGATATAAAAACTGGGGGAGGCTCTATATGTTTTTTAAAACGAAACTTACCTATTACATCTGTTCTCACACGACTGAATTTTAACGTCGTGAATCGGCACGTAATAATTCACGCGTTTTCCACAATTGTTGCTGCTGCTGCTGCTGCATCCTTCAAAGGAGAACATTTTTTCCTCTCGGCTCTGAGAAATTGACCGTTAGTACAAGCGATCGCGACAAGACTGATCATATAAAATTAATCGAGTATACGCGACAACGCCGACATTCCAAAGTAATAATGTGGTGGGGAAAAAAAGGGGGGATTAATGTTTATAGAACTGCGCAGTGGAATTTTTTAGGAGAGGGAGAAGTAAAGCCTACTCTAACGGTGATGATGGGGGAGGGGAGGGGGAGTAAGAAATAAAACATTATAAAAAGTTATATATATTTATTTATTAAAAAGATTGCAAATCCTTATGGCGTCGCGCGCGACCACCAGTTAAATAGTTTTATTACATTTTGTAATGCGCAATTTTTAACATGTTTTCCACAGCGCATAGTATTGGTGACATCTAGTTTATTCAAAGATTCGATATCTTCGTAATGCGCATCCAGAGTCTCGACGATTAGGTTTTTTCTCGCATAATTCTCAAGCAAATCCACCAGCCATTCTCGTTTCTGACATCCCTTGACGTACGCGAGAGTCGGCATCTCGTCATCTTCTTCTTCATCATCTTCTTCTTCTACACCAAGCACGGCCGATGTAATCAGGCGTTTCACCATGCTGTACGGCACGTTTCCGTCTTCCCATTGTAATCCATGGTGATTCGCAATCAACCAGGTAGCGCACGATTTGTCGGATTTTGTGAGTAGATTCCACGGCATGGGGTACGTAAAGATGTGATGCGACAGAACGCAACCTTTTCTCAGCACCGCCACCTCCTTCACGACAAAATTTCATCCCGACGAGGAATCCTTGCAGGTCCACGAACGTTGGTATGGACATGACGAGATTTCTTTATCTCTCTCTCGTCGATGCGTCAATCGAGAGGAATGACGCGCAACTCTGCAAACCGTCTCGCGACACTCTGATTTATACTTCCCCCTCCCTCCCTTGCCCCTCTAAATAATTGTATCGGGGAGTGATGGAAAGAGAGAGAAAAAAAAATTCACGTCGACGTTGCCGCGAACACTCAACTATTTTGCGCACCACGTTCGTCAACGGGTTGTACTCAATCACGCGGTCGTGTATGATGAGACAGTACGCGGAGGTATTCGGCGGTACGTTCTCCATGCAATCGAATTCTATTCTGACATCCACGATGGCGTTTTTGACGGATTCGTTTTGGCGAGAGCAATCGATGATCACAAACGGAAGAAAAGTCGAAACGGTGAGACTCGGCTCGAGATATTCGTATCCGTAGTAGCCCTTGCAGAAACGCGCGTACATATCGTACAGAATCGCCCATCTGTGTTTATCAAAGTCCAAATTCAAGTCGTCGTACGGATAAACTTCCGAGTTTAGATAGAGTTTTACGTTGGTCAAGTTGCAGCCGTCGAATCGGCTTGTGTCGGCGGACATGACGTTCTTCCGACCCGTCTGCAGAGCGAAGACGACGTATCGCGGTTTCTCGAGCTGAGTCGCGGTCTTAATGGCCCACGAGTGCTTGGTCGTGTTCTGCAACAGGGGATACTCGTACAGATCCCACGAACGGAAACCCATACTTAGATATCGTCCGTTTTCCAAGGCGCGCAGCATCGACAGCTTGTTGATCTCATTCAATACCACGTGAGGCATTCGCCATTGTATCTTGAGTATTTTGATAGTAAGCTCCAACGCAAGACTTCCCACCAGGGAATTGTTGTCGTTGCGCGATCGTATCAAGATCAATTCGTGACGAGCATTGATCACCACGCATTTGTAATCCTCGCAAAATCCCAGTAACAAGTTGAGCGGTACGCAGAAATTGAAATATCCGTTTGCGTTATTCTGTGGATCCCAGCCAGCCAGCGTAGAGAAAACTTTCGCACGGCAACGTATACAGATCCTGCTGTTGTATGGGTATTCGTATCTCGTCGCTATAGTCAAACGTTGTGTTGGCGTACGGGTTGTACGTGTGAGTCTCGATCTTGACGATGCGATCGTCAAAGACCGGCTCGCCTCCGATGTTGAGAATTTCAGTCATCGTTCAGATGTTTCGCACCGCGAATCCCAGAGATTGTAAAAACTTAACGTTCGACGCGTTGAGCTTCTTTCTCGTCTCTTGTTTAACGCCACCGAATGTCGACTTGACGATATCGTCGATCGGCGCAGCCGTAAAGATATTACTGTTATCTGTCGCGTGCTCCGAGTCGTTCAACACTAGCATCTCATATGTCGCGCGTACACTCACGCACACGGCTGCCGCGTTATCGCTCTCGCCGTTGTACGTGCAATCTGACGATGATCTCTTCTCCTCGAAAATCGAGCAATCGTCCGTCTTGATCAGCGACGCATATCGTTAGATTCGTAATGCTCCGCGCGATGATCGACAGGTAAATGATCTGCGCCGGCGTTTTCGATATCTTATATCCTGGTGGTACGCTCGGTGAAAATTCGTGTATCGTATGAACGCGTTTGCCGTTGCTGTACGCACCCGCGGTCACGTTACACTCCACGCGGATAATGTTTACGTTGATAATATTAATCGGTGCGTCCGATTCGTACCACTGTCCCGGCTGCAATATACGTCTCGACGAGAATCCCAGCAGCGATCCGACGTTGTTCGGTTTGTTAAAGTTCACTCTGAAAGCGCACTTGATCTCACTCTTCATCGTATTGTAATTTGCGCGGAGCACTATCGGGTATTCCGCGGCCTCGTCTTCGTAGCTGTTCGCGCGAACGGTCTCCTCTCGCGCGATATCCGCGACCGACGTACGTCGTTGGAACGAATCACGCGTCGCGGACGTTTCCGTGAAATTTCACGTTTCAAAAACTCGTGTATGGCCCGTATCTTGTACGATCCCTCGGGAATCGTAATTTCCGTGTCATCCTCGTCGAAATAAATTTTATTATTCGAAGAATTCACGTTCGGAATCGTGTGATAAGTCTCAAAACACGTTAGACCGAGCTCGTAGTCACCGTCGCTCAGATCCACGGCGGGAAAATAGTGCTCCGCGAGGATGCTGCTCTTCCCGGTCAGCGTGAACGTTATAGACATGTCGGCGGATACCGTTAGACAAACACTGAGTCTCCACACGGCGCGTCGTCAGGTTTTAAATTAGCGCCGATCGTCGTCGATCGTCCGGAGAAATTGCAAGCACAATTGTCCACAGATGCTCTGATCGTAGCGCTAATAAGACGTGCTATTTTACTCAATCTTCGTCACGCTCGGTCTGAAATATCGCACCAGTTCTTTCGGTGGTCGAAGATTGCCGAAACTGTCGAAATATACGACTCGATTTCCCCTCTTGGCGTACGCTACCCAATGAGTACCGGGGCCCGCTGCATCGTCCAAATTCACGATACCGCTCTCGTATCGACGTACGCCATCGACGATCGCCCTGGCGAAAATTTTTAGTGAGAGATTGTGTTTGTATTTGTTTATGAAGAGTTTTTTCAATGGTTACACTATTTATGAAGAGTTTTATTGATGTTTATACTGTTTGGAAGCACGTTACAAACACTTGGTTAACCCCCTGCTGACAAAACATTTTATAAATACTTAGAAAACTATAATGGAAACGTTTGAGACTATGTTATTAAACGCCATTTAAACATTTCATAAGAAAAACGTAGCTGTGAACATCTCATAAACAATTCCGTGTTTAAATTTACATCTCATAAACAATTTAATAAATGTTTTAAAACTCAAATGAAACATCTACTCAACATTTAAGCAAACATTTTATGAACATTATTTTCGCCAGGGCGGTAACGAATCACGCATGAAAACACCTCTGAAAAACGGTACGCGCATTCGCATTGCCAGTCGACTCAATTGTACGTTAGTCGTAACACCCGCGGGCATATTTAATGACTTCTTTGATGTTTTTTTTATCTTCAACGCTACTCCTCGCCCGCGTTTGTGCGGGCCGAGATACAGTCCTTGTCCATATTTGTACGGAGCGAGATAAAATCCGCGACCTTCCATGGCGCGATTGTGACGTTGCGTCTCTTCCAGCTGACGCCGCGCGGCTTTGCTAGCGTTCACCGCCGTTGTAATTCCGGCCGTTCCGCCAGCCAGAGAACCGAGAACTCCCAACAACGGTAGAATCGGCAATACGTTGCTTCGTTTCGCTGTCGGAAGTATCCGTTTTTTCGTCGGCCTTTTCCTCGTTCGTGTTTTCCGTGTTTTCAAACCCATTCCAAGCTTCGTCTTAGATTTCATGGCCGCCCAGACGGCTGTAGCGTAGCAGCAGCTCTCTCTCCGAGAGCTGAATCTTTCGCGATGACGCGTCCTAGCGCTCTCTCGGCGAGTATCTTGTCCGCCGCGTGTCTCTCGGTGAGGCCTTTGTTACGCGAATAGTCTATGTCGTGCTCGCGACACGCCGCGTCCAATGGATTTACACCCGGATCACCTCCAGCCAATCGTTCTCGTAGACGAGTACCCGGACCGCAAAACTGATAGCCGGGAATGTGCAATTCGAACGGAAGTGCGCCTATCGCGCGATTAAATAGACCTCTACCTGTTTTTATTTTCGTTGA
>NW_027249710.1:0-90755 GCF_030848795.1 Temnothorax nylanderi | reverse complement strand
TTGTCACACGAAAATGCGCGGCCTGTGCAGTTGGACACGAAAATTCGTACCTTTCACTTGGACACGACAATACGACGATCTGTTCACTTTTGACACAAAAACGAAATGCGACCTGTTCACTTGGCACAGAAACTGCGCGCCTTTCACTTGGACACCGAAAATGCTCGATTGTTCCTTGGACACGAAAATGCGCGGCCTGTTCACTTGGACACCCGGAAACTGCGCGATCTGTTCACTTGGACACGAAAATTGCGCGGCCTGTTCACTACTTGGACACTAGGAATTCGCGACCTGTTCACTTGCACACGAAAATGCGCGGCCTGTTCACTTGGACACGAGAATGCGCGACCTGTTTACTTGCACACGAAAATGCGCGGCCTGTGCAGTTGGACACGAGAATTCGCGACCTGTTCACTTGGACACGAAAATACACGATCTGTTCACTTGGACACGAAAATGGGCGACTGTTCACTTGGACACGACAATGCGCGGCCTGTTCACTTGGACACCCGAAATGCGCGACGTCTGTTCACTTAGACACGAAATGCGCGGCCTGTTCACTTGGACACGAGAATGCGCGACCTGTTCACTTGGACACGAAATTGCGCGGCCTGTTCACCTTGGACACGAGAATGCGCGACCTGTTCACTTGCACACGAAAATGCGCGGCCTGTTCACTTGGACACGAGATGCGCGACCTGTTCACTTGCACACGAAATGCGCGGCCTGTTCCGTTGGACACGAGAATTCGCGATCTGTTCATTTGGACACGAAAATACACGATCTGTTCACTTGGACACGAAATGGCGACCTGTTCACTTGGACACGAAATGCGCGGCCTGTTTCACTTGGACACAGAATGCGCGACCTGTTCACTTGCACACGAAAATGCGCGGCTTGTGCAGTTGGACACGAGAATTCGCGACCTGTTCACTTGGACACGAAAATACACATCTGTTCACTTGGACACGAAAGGGCGACCTGTTCACTTGGACACGAAAATGCGCGGCCTGTTCACTTGGACACCGAAATGCGCGATCTGTTCACTTGGACACAAAATTGCGCGGCCTGTTCACTTGGACACCGAATGCGCGATCTGTTCACTTGGACACGAAAATGCGCGGCCTGTTCCTTGGACACGAGAATGCGCGACCTGTTCACTTGGACACGAAAATGCGCGACCTGTTCACTTGGACACACTAAATTGCGCGGCCTGTTCACTTGCACACGGAATGCGCGACCTGTTCACTTGGCAACGAAATGCGCGGCCTGTTCATTTGCACACGAAATGCGCGATCTTTTCACTTTTGACACGAAATGCGCGGCCTGTTCAGTTGGACACGAGAATGCGCGACCTGTTCTTTGGACACGAAAATGCGCGACATGTCGTTGTGATTGAGAATACTCGGGTTAAAATTGCAAGTTTTCACTTTTTTACATGTTGCGCATGTTCTTGGGATAACGGGAGTGAAATGCGACGGTCAGTTCGCACTGGGACACTGCGCGGCCTGTTCACTATAAGAATAGAAAAGGATAAAAAATTACATAACACACATTAAGATTTATGTACGGAAATAAAAGTTTACAACTCTATTTATGTTAATAAAACGTATGTATAATTTTGTGACATTTCCGCAATTTTTTATTTTATACCTGCCTCCTGCGCAATAGCGGTATAACAATACTTGTACTTATATATTTTAAATCAACTAGCACCACAGACGCGCGCCTTCGCGCGCGGCTATTTAGCTTTAAACATTATGCTATTACTATTACACTTTAATTCTTGATACACACACTGTCAAAATATACGATGACAGCTGCCAATGAAGTAAGCGCAGCGAGAAACCAATCAGCATCGCGGAAAGCGGCAACAATAAATTCACTATCGTACTTAACATGCCTTTTTTTAAAAGGATACGAAGAATTATAATATATAGTGTTGTCTCCGATAAAACGTTACAAAAGAAAATCGCATATAATCACAGCGCTTTGTACTATACGTAACAATATTAAAAGAAATAGTTATCACAATATCTTGTGTATCATAAATCCGCAATTTGCCCAATTTTTATTTTATATCTGCCTTCTGCGCAATATAGCAGTATAATAATACTTATACTAAACATTTGTAATGAAATACGAAGAATTGTAATACACAGTGTTATCTTTCCGATAAAACGTTACTAAAGAAAATCGCATATAATATCTTTGGTATCATAAATTCGCAATTTTTATTTTATACCTGCCTTCAGCGCAATATAGCGGTATAACAATACTTATACTAAACATTTTAAATCAAATACAAAGTATTATAATATGCAGTGTTATCTTTCCGATAAACGTTATAAAAGAAAATCGCATGTAATCACAGCGTATGTGTAACAATATTAAAGAAATAGTTATCAAAATATCTTTCTTATCATAAATCTTTGGTATATAAAATAAAATGCCCATGTTTGGTAACAGAGAACTTACGTATACTAATTATGATTAAGTTTAATTAGGAACTATAGTTTCTATAATCAGGCATGTTAAAAGATATTAATTATTACAACAAATCATAAAAAATGCAAAATGTCTTGTTATAATTGATTTATAGCTAAATTTAGAAAACAATTAATTTCAACGAAAACCATGCATGACTATAGCAATAAGTTACATATAACATTAACATTTGGCTTTGGTATCTTTATCTGTTTCCATTTTTTTGTTTAGGATAAAAAATATCTGTATGCATTACACAATTTGTAGACTTATTATATATCGGCACTTCATAGTGCATAACTTTGCCTGTAAAATTCGAATTATAAGTAGATATTTCAGATGCAATCAAAGTAATATTGCACATACAGATATTTAAGATACATTCTAAATAATGTAAGAAATATGAGTCATTTGTTTTTAAAACAGAGTAAATAAAAATAATAAAGCGTTTTCTGTTCTATTCTAAAATTCTACTGTTCTAAAATTAGTAGACAGCAGTGTTTGTAAACAAAAAAAATATTGCTTGACTCAAAGACAATTTTTATGGTCTTCTAACTCGAAAACAGTTTTCATAAGTAGTATTGCAAATCGGACATCGATTTCTTTCTAATTTTTCAATGCATTCAATGCAACAAGCAAGATGACCACATGGTATGAAAACATGTGTTCGTTCATTAGTAAGACACACCGTGCAGGTTTCTTCGGAAGGTTTTGCTCCTGACACGTTAGAATTCTGGTAATCTCTGTTAATAGCATGGAATGGAAGTCTTCTCTATGAGTATTGTTGTTATCCTCATACCAATATCCATAATCATCTTCTGGCACCTCATATATGGATGAATCATCTGTAAGAAAAAGAGGAAAGAACGTTAAGGATATTGTCCATAAACATGTATGAAAACTTGCTGTAATATACTTATTACTTGTTAACTGTTATGTCTGAGTATAAAGTATTACGAAGTGCTAAGCAACAATAGCATTACCTGATGGAATTTAAATTCTGTTACTTCTGTAACGTTTTTTAATGGTTCATCTATCTTGTGTAAAACCACATGTAATTCTCGCAATTTCATTGAAGTAGTATGTTGTTTCTGCGCATTTTTGTTCTCTTCATAGCAATTCTCTGTAAAAAAATATAATACGATTAATAAGAAAATGTTAATTAGAAAACAGAATATTATATGTCATAAAATTTTTGTTTATTCTATATATATATATATATAGATATATAATATATATACACAATATATATTTAATATATAATATAATATAATATTCCAGAAAATAGAATCAGCAAAAAGAAAAAGGGTTATTGGAAAGTAACGAATTTATATATTTCATTTACACAAGTAATACCTATATTATTACATGTAATTAAGTACAGATAATTTAAATTGCCCTAATTTAATAGGGCACATAGGGCATATAGTTAACTTCATGATCCACCTTGACAAAATATATATGAAAAAATTAATTTTATGTAATACTAGACATTTTAAACGCGCGCTGCTTATTTATTTAAGCTATTTTTTATTATAAACACTATTACACTATTAACCCTTAGATACACACAACTTTATCAACTGGTAAAATATGCAATGATAGCCGCTCACGAAGTAAGCGCAACGAGAGAATCAATTGGCATTGCGGAAAGGCGCCAACAATATACTTTGATAGATTTGATTATCGACTTTACATGCCTTTTTTAGAAATAAAAAACGTCAATAATACTTTAATATATGCGACTAATTGTCTTTGCACGCCTTCTTTACAAGTGGATGGATTAGCAACTGAGTAATAAATATAGACAAGAAACAACGACATAGTATCATTTCATAGGACGTCTAATATTAATAATTGAGAAAGAAAGAAAGAAATAATAAAAATAGTTATTTTAACTAATTTGATTAAATTTAAAAAATATAAACTTGTAAATATAACATTAAAATTTGCACTCTTACCTTTATTAGCGTTTAACCATTTTTTTGTCCTTTTCTGGAATGGAGCGTTTACTTTAATATCACTTTTGACATTATTGTACAATGTCCTAGATCTTGTTCTATAAGGCATATCTTTTTTATTAGATGTTGAGTTATGTACATCACTGTGACCTTCTGTAAAAAAGTAAAATTAATATTAATATTTTAATAATAAGCAGAAGAAATTGCAAGAATTAAAAAAAGGAAAAATGTTTATGTGATAAATATTATTTTCAAAAATTATATTTTATGGCATATTCAATATTTTAATTATGTAGTACTGCAAGAGATAAATCATCGTAAAAGTTGAATTTAAATGTTTATTGTAGACGTTTACAACTCTTAAAAGTTAAAGTATACTTAATTTATTTATTCTTTTTAATTATAGTTAGAGGCCTACTAATTTATCTGTCTATATTTTTCAAGTGTAAATTTTAATAAACAATTCTAATAAAATTAGACTTAAAATATAGAAAGATAATTAGTTGGCCTCTAACTATAGCCCAACTATAGCCTATGGCCCATAGTTTATCAAACTGATAAGGTTAGTAAATAGATATATTTTTAAACCCTACAACTTTTATCTCAAAGTTATCTATAAAACTTATATTTTCTGAGTTATTCAGGAGACCGACTTTCTTTCCCTACCTTGTATATATAAATATACATATGAAATTATTATTACTTTTATTACTCAGAAACCTGATATTCCTAGATGTTACATTTTCAACACAACGCGTATGTCTGAAAGAAATGTTAAAGACGCTTAAAAAGATGTCAAATTTTTATTAGATAAGTCTAATAAGACATATCTAATAGAGTTTAGACATCTCTTTAAACATCTTTAATATTTCTTGATGCGTGTTGGTTGAAGACTTAGTCTAATTTCACTAGTTTTGAAAAATATGAAACTATTAGTAAATGTTATTGAAATTTGCATTCTTACCTTTATTAGCACTTAACAGTTTGTTTGTATTTTTCTGGATTGGAGCGTTAACTTGAATATCACTTTTGGCATTATCGTACAATATCCTTGAGTCAGGCGTACCTTCTTCAGCAGATGTTAAATTTTGGTCTTGATTGTTACCTTCTGCAAAAAAGTAATATAATATTTAATATAACAATATAATACCATTTAGACGATAGTAAGGTTTAAAGTTCAAAGTGGATAAAATTCTTTTTTTTCATATTATAACAAAATTATGAGCTTTATTGGATGTTTTTTTTTATTTTTTCCATAAATTATTAAATTAACTGTAAAAATAACTTTAATTCTAGTCAATAAATATTATTAGTTACTCATTGAAGGCCATAAAAAATATATTTTTTGTCAAAAAATTGGTTTTAATGAGCTAATATTCGTTATAATAGTTGCACAAGTGATCGACAAAATTCTGACGAATAAAATACCACTTTTTTTAGACCAAATATCAATGATAAAAATATTTCAAAATAGTTTTTCCAATAAATTTATTGATTGACAATTATAAATGTTTAATTATATATTACTGTATACTTTACTATGTAAAACTAGTAAATGTCATTGAAGTTTGCATTATTACCTTTATTAGCACTTAACAGTTCGTTTGTATTTTTGTGGAATGGAGCATCAACTTGAATATCACTTTCGGCATTATCGTACAATGTCTCTGATCTTGTTTTTTCAGGCGTACCTTCTTCATCAGATATTGAATTTGGTTCGTGATTGATACCTTCTGCAAAAAAGTGAAATTAATATTAATATTTTAATAACAATAAGCTGAAGACTACTGTAAGAATTAAAGAAAGCAAAAAATTGTTTATCTGATAAATGTTAATTTCAAAATTGTATTTTATAGCATATTTTATTATGTAGTACTGCAAGAGATAAATCAAATTTATGTAAAAGTTAAATTTAGATGTTTATTGTAAAAGTTTACAACTTAAAAATGAAATGTATACTTAATTCATTTTAAACCTAATTTGGAAATTTAAAACGTTAAGCATGCATATTGGAAAAATATACAATTAAAAATATATTATTTACATTGTTCAGATTATGAATTTAATTTTCAGCAATACATAATAACCACTTAATATAAAAATATAAATTTCAGTATTATTACTTAAAATGACAGTGTTTTATTTTGATACGATTCATTTCGACACTATACTGTTCAATCATATTAAACTCATAAGAGAAAAGCTAATCAAATCCAATCTAAGCAATTGTATTTATATCTAAATCTTATGGTTTCCAACTGCATACCATTTGCACTCCTCTTTTTCAAATATTTATCATTGTTAATAGAGAACATATATATATGTATGTAAAACTAGTAAATGTCATTGAAATTTGCATTATTACCTTTATTAGCACTTAACAGTTTGTTTGTATTTTTGTGGAATGGAGCATCAACTTGAATATCACTTTCGGCATTATCGTACAATGTCTCTGATCTTGTTTTTTCAGGCGTATCTTCTTCATCAGATATTGAATTTGATTCGTGATTGATACCTTCTGTAAAAAAGTGAAATTAATATTAATATTTTAATAACAATAAGCTGAAGACTACTGTAAGAATTAAAGAAAGCAAAAATTGTTTATCTAATAAATGTTACGTTCAAAAATTGTATTTTATAGCATATTTTATTTATGTAGTACTGCAAGAGATAAATCAAATTTATGTAAAAGTTAAATTTAGATGTTTATTGTAAAAGTTTACAACTTAAAGTGAAATGTATACTTAATTCATTTTAAACCTAATTTGGAAATTTAAAACGTTAAGCATGCATATTGGAAAAATATACAATTAAAAATATATTATTTACATTGTTCAGATTATAAACTTAATTTCTAGCAATACATAATAAGCACTTAATATAAAAATATATACTTTAGTATTATTACTTAAAATAACAGGGTTTCATTTGGACACGATTTATTTCGACACTACAGTTTAGTCCAATTGAACTTATAAGAGAAAAACTAATGAAATATAATCTGAGCAATTGTATGATATCCAATTAAACCGCTTGTACTTATTTTTTTAAATATCATTTATCATTGTTAATAGAAAAATATATGTGTGTGTATATGTGTATTTACCTTTAGGAACTACTGTATCTGTCAGAATAAAATTTTCGCAGCTGTCAGTAAACATACGTAAGAAATATTCAAGATCTAGCCTGCAATAAATAAGAAATACAGTTTGTTATACCACATACATAATATTAAAACTACTATACATAAATATTAAAAAGTATGGAAAAATATGAAATAAAAATACAGTGTTTCAAATAAGAAAATAAATCCAAATACTTGGTATTAAAACCGTTTAATTAAAATAGTTTTAGATAAAATTGTTGAGTTTGAATTGGGAAATGGAACATTAATATTAATTTGAGTTTAATTTTACTACCAATTACGTAAAGTACGATTTTTTAATTGAATTACGTACTTTTTTATACAGACCTATTTGTATTGTAGTGACATATCTGTAGTCTGTACCTCAGAGGTAAAGGATCATATGTCCACTTTTTATCAAAATTGAGTTAGTACTATTTCCAATATACCAGGAGCTTAAATTTTAATATAGTAAAAGATTTTATGTCTATTACAACTATATTATCTAAAATAGTGTCTAAAATTTATGTTTCTTTAACCTGATTTTACATTTAGCGGTAAACAAGTTGTTTAGTTCTTGCAAGTTCTTTAGTTTTGGTTAGGTACAATGTATTGACAATTATACTACAAAACATATCAGTTTCATTGCTGTAATAAATATTTAACAAATGACATTGCTACTTTTATTTTACATTTAATAAAAATACACTTTCCTTATTTAAAACTTTGAACGCCGTTTTCTCGAAATGTATAAAACTATAGACATATGGTCCTTTACCTCTGAGGTACATATATATATATATTAAAAATAAGAAATTAAAATATTAAAAATAAGAAAACATTGTAACTATTGTTTGCCATAGTTCAGTAAATTAATATAATTTATTGTTATCTAACCTGCAAGCTGCAAAAGCTCTTTGAGCTTCCAGTATTTTAGAATCCCGTTTTTTGTTTTTAAGGCTTGTACGATATCCACTTATTTCACCAGTCTGTAGACGTTTTAATTTTAGTTCTTCATCAACAATCAATTTTCGTAAGTTATCTGCAAATGGAATGTTATATCAAATTTGTTCATTTCTTCATAAAATGGAAATGAATTACCTACCTAAGAAGTCCCACACGTTTCCATGAGATTTGCCAAATTTTTTTCCTGCTATATTATGGAAACTTTCTGTTATGTTATTTGTCCTCACAGGACAATTATGAACACTGACTTTTGATGCTAACGGTAACCAAGTATTCCGTACATAAGCCAGAAAATTATTAACAGCAGGATATTTTCCCAAAATTTGACAAGCTTCAAGCTGTATAAGAAAGAATGCTTTCTCAAAGCAATCAGAAGGAATCAACGCCATAGTCATAGTCATAGATAAAACGTTTCTTGGTGCATCCATTAAACCTAATCGCCGCCAATGACGCAATAATGCCTATAAATATATTTTTATTCATTATAATCAGTCAATTCCGATAATTATAGAGACAACTATTGCAAGTATAAGTTTATGTTATACATAAGGATTTTTGTATTCATTAAGATCAAGAGACACAGTAGTGTTTTGCGCCAAGTGTACGTACTCCGTACAAAATAAAAATGATATCAGGAAATTTGCGCCAAGTAAATATGAAAAATTAGTAACATTTTATTATCATAATCATGTTTCTTTATTATGTATTGATAAAAGTAACTCGTTACCAATATTATTTTCATTTTATAACAATGTTACAAGTAACGCGTTACTTTTATCAATAGATAATAAAGAAACATAATTATCAATCAGATATTACTCTTCACATTGATTTTTGTTGTACAAAATCTTATTCCAACAGTTATCAATATTTCTTCTAATAAATTATTATACCTGATTAAAGTGAAACCAGCAACCATGCGCCTCTGCTGTTGGAAATTGTTTATTTATCGCTTTCATGGCAGCTGCCTCATAGTCGCTCATTATAAACTTTAAATTTTGTTGAAGCGTTGGCACTAATTCAATAATTTTCTCCCAAATAGCTGTATACAAATTACTTGAACGACTTTCACACAGGACAAAGATCATACCAATACCCTACAAAATATAACAGATTTGTTATTAAAATCAAGTAATATATACATATTTAGATATTTCACAAGAGAATCATATAGGAAGTAAGATACGAACTGAATTGTTAATATAAATATTGTTTAAATCTCACTATTTTATTACTATTAAGAAAGTAATCAGACATTTATTTAAAACACGTATAAATTTATAAAAAATAATGATGTATTCGTTCTTTTAAATTCCTACTGTCGATATCCATATAAAATAGAATATTATTTTCCTATTGTTCTTACTTTTCCTATATTTATTCTTTAAAAGAATATAAGCCAATCTGTATGAAAAGAATATTATTGTACAAAGAACTTAATGTAGAATATTGATACAAGCTCCTCTATTCTTTTTCTATATTTCTACTGTTACTCAACATTTATATGCTACATTAACAAGCTACAATTCATAATAATAAAAGCTATGTTAGAGCGTACTTTTGGTACTTACCACGTTTACGAATCGAGTATGAATAGTATACAGTTGGCTCATTAATGGTACACGTGGAACAATCTAAAAATAGTTTATATTATTAATATTATTTGTATTATTTATTAAAACATAGAAACATATATAGTAATATAATGTTTTGCAAATGAGCTAGGCTTACATTAAATGTGCCATCTACATAAAGTTCTGTTGATTTTTGTAATTCTTGCAACAGCTCATTACTTGTAAATATTAATGCTGTTTTTCCATTGCTACAGGTTACGCTTCCTTTGTAAAATCCTTCAAGAGGTGCGTATGCTGATAAACTCATAGCAAGAACGTTCATGTCTTTTGTTACATTAGGACGCAGTTTCCTTCTTTCACGATACAATGTAGATTTTAATGAGGCATATGACAAATTTATGGCTGCATCAGGATATCTATATAAACAAGCAACAATTACAATCAATTATAAGACAAATGCTAATTTTCACCGAAACAAGTTGATCTAAATTATAATGTTGAGACATCAGTTACAGAGACACCAGACCTTCTACTCTTCTACAAAATGCCCATAGACTTTTATCTTAAACTTGTTATTACATGAATGAAACATCTTAAAAATTTAAAAGGTTAAGCCAAAAATATGTAACCTCCAGAGGGTTAAAAGCAGGCCTCTAGTTTTCAAATCTATATTCAGAGTGTAATTTTATTTACTTGTTAGAAAGCAATAGGGAAATGTAAATCGAAATCGGTTAAACATTTTTAAATTTGAAAACTTTTTTTACGCAATCTTTTCATATTTTGCAACACTTCAAAAAAATATAAATTACTTTTAAATATATCTGTTTACATAGTAATCTCTTTGTGTATAATTTGTAATGTAAACATGACAGAAACTATGAACAAAATTGTTGTTAATCTAATAAAATAAAAAAGAAATGTATTGAAAGAATATTTATATTTCCCTTGTGTAGCAAAATTGACAAAATAAAAGGTAAAATAAGAAAAAACTTCCGCCGATAAATAAAAATATAAAAGATGGAAAATGTAAAAAAGAAAGTTTATTAAACAGACTAAAAAATACAAAGAGCAGTGACTGGTAAAAAAATTTTAAAATAAAAGAAGAAAAGAAAAAAAAGGAAGGAGAAAAACTTAATAAAAGAGGCAAGTTGATTCTTATTAAAGAAGGAAAATTGAAAATAAAAATTTTGGTTTAAGTAAAACTAATTGTAAGACATATTATTACTTTATCTGGTTTCTTTCATTTATATGAAATATATAATAAAAAACCTTTATCACACAAAAGTTAAATAAAAAAAATTATATTTTTTAAAAGTTAATTTAATAAAAATGTTTGCCAAAGATTAGGGTTTAAAAACCCGATTACGGAAAAAGCACTCAATATATTGAAATGTGTAACTAAAAAGATCAATAACTAAAAAAATAAAAATAATTTTTCCGTTTAATTCACTACATACAGCAATGAATTATTCACTCTGTGTTTTAATTCTGCTTTAATTTTTACATTTATGAATTTATTATAATATGTATGTATTTCCAAAATGTAGCGCCGTGACTGTGCATTATCAAACGTCGGCTGCCAAGTGCAACAGCTACTCTAGAACGCACGACCACGGCACTGCATTTTGGAAATACATATATATTATAATAAATTCATAATTTTATAAATTCAATGCTGTTTGAAATAAAAAGTAAAATAAACAATGAAATGCAAATATCTAATTAGTTTATATTTCTTTTTTATGCAAACAAATTAAAAAAAGCAATAAAAAAGGTTATAATTTTCACTACATTTTAAGCTTCATGCTTATAAAAATATTTTGATTGTTTACAAAGGAAAGATTTGCATTTAAATTTTATTTTCATACTGTTATTCTATACACTATTTTAACCCGTAACTGTAACAGCAATTCTATAACGTTGAAAGAATATATAGGTTCCTGTGACTTTTCAATGTTTTTTATGTAGGTTTTATTTTGTAAATAATGTTTTGAAGTTTTATCTATGTATTCTCAATTTTAGTGAGAAGGTTCAGCCAAAATAGGAAAAACATACATATTTACAACATATGTCCCATTGCAGGGTCATCAGGATTCATACATTTAAGTAACGGAATAATCACGAAGAGTAATTTTACTTACTGTCTACAGACATTGTCAAATATATCTTTCAAAGACAAAGACGTTTCTCGACACAGCTTCAACATTTCTTGTTTCATGGTAGATTGCACTATCTTCCATTGTGTCTTTGTATGATTATGATCATGGACTAAACGTATTTGATCATTCTCAAGATTTATAGCGCCAGGACACTTTGAAGACCGGCGAGTACTGCATCTTAGAATATTCTGATTGCGAGAATCTTTATTATAACTGTAATCATCGTAAACATAAAGTGTTGTACCAGGTTGCTTGCCACATATTTCCTCCATCTGAAAAAAATATTAAATTAAAAGACAATAGTCAATACTTGTAATAAAAATTGAAAGAAACAAAATGTTCCTGTTAAAATCATGGATAATATTGTAATTATTTAAGCATATGTCTTTGAAAGTATTATTTTCATGAAATTCTCGAGCAACACTAATATTCAATATTATAGCTATTACTAAAGCATAATTAATAAATTTTTGTATTACATATGCAAAATAATTTCTAAGATTATTTATGTATGTAGTATACAAACTATGAAAAATGCCGCACATGCATTATTTTTTTCACACCAGAATTTAGGCCCAGCAAAGTTTATCCAAATTCTACGGCGAATTAAATTAATCAATAACTTATTGCTCTGAAATTGCTGGCGATTTATTCTGTTTGCAGAAGCGTTAGACCACGTACGGATAAAATATTCCATACAATAATTTAAAGGCTGATGATCTACAATGTGCTCTTTGTGCTTTCTGTTTTCTGCTCTTAACCTCTTTGCGACTATCTCGTATTTCGCAATTCCGTCGCGTAACGTGATGTTTCTTGTCTCTATTAAAGTTCGTCAATTTTTATCTTGGGCGACAGAGAACAAAAAACATCGCGTTACGCGACGGAATTGCGAAATACGAGATAGTCGTAAAGAGGTTAAGAGCAGAAAACAGAAAGCAAAGAACACATTGTACATCAGGCTTAAACTGATCAAATTCTTATAATAAAATATTTAATTTGTAGAAAAGTAATACGTAGCAGATATTTTTTTCTTGCTGTTGTCGGTTACTTACATTGGTAACGATACGATAAGCATCAAATGAAAGAAAGAAGCAGCGTTAAAAAATGATCACTTCTTAGAATTAAGAATGTATGAGCAACTGAGGTTACAATTACGACACGAGCACGATCAATACCACAAAAGCAATTATTACGACAAGGAACATCAAAGCAGATTAACGACATGAGCGCACAATCGTTACAACAAATGCATAATTATACGACAAGTACATCAGAAGCAGATTCAGCACGTGCATTGAGCGATTACAATGACGAGCGTTGCTAACTGCCGCGAAAAACGCGGGAAACATTGGGTGCATCCAGAAAGCACGACCGCTCACTGAGCCGCTAAGTAGCAATTGAATGTGATTGGTCTTACCTTTGGATCCAACAATCACGCTCAATTGCTACTTAAGGTCTATGGATTAGTCTATTTCCTTATACACATGTATGTGGACCAATCAATTTCCTTCAGCTATATCCACACAAACTTGCATAAGCCCATAAACATAAGCATAAGAGAATTGATTGATGCCATATGCATGTGCCATGCATAAGGAAATAGACCAATCCGTTTCTTTATGCATATGGTTATGCACCTATGCAAGTTTGTCTGGATAGACCTTTAAGCGGGGAGCACACACTTCTGCACAACGCATAATGCGTAAGCATAAGTTAATTGGATTGGTCTATTTCCTTATGCACATGTGTATGGACCAATCAATTTTCTTATGCTTACGCATTATGCGTTGTGCAGAAGTGTGTGCTCCCCGCTTTATGCTTATGTTTATGCGCTATGCAAGTTTGTCTGTATTGACCTTTAAGGCGGGAAGCACACACTTCTGCATAACGCATAATGCGTAAGCATAAGAAAATTGATTGGTACATACAAATGTGCATAGGGAAATATACCAATCAATTTTCTTATGCTTACGTATTATGCGTTGTGCAGAAGTGTGTGCTCCCCGCTTTAAGGCCATCGCACACAAAATGCATAGCTTAGCACAAGCGTAGCATAAGACCGCTAAACCAATGAGCATCCATAAAGCCGCCATATTAATTTACATAAGATGCTCATTGGTCCAGCGGTCTTATGCTATGCTTATGCAGCCTATGCAATTTTGTGTGCGATGGCCTTTAGACTGTCTTGAAGGCCTAGTTTACACCGATCTTTTGATACGCGTATCAAATAGTATATTTGAACTGATCAGCCAATAATCAAACTAATTTACTAGTTATTTACTATTTAATACGTGTATTAAGTGATTTGTGTCGACTAGGCCTATGAATACCGGCCTATTGGGATATGCTCGTTCTCAACAGATATTCAGTACTGGCACTGAATATCGGAACGCAGCCTATTATGTTTTAAGTTTATGTCGGTATGACAGGTTTCATAACCTGAATTGTCGTCAACTTCAACGATTTAATATTTCGCTTCGCGGGGCAGAACTGATTATTTTATCGAATATCGGATTGACGTGTTTTTGACGCCGGACGTGGTGAGAATCTTCCATTAGGCTAATATTTCATATGTCGTATATGTCGATATATATAGTAGTCTCCGCACAAGATCGTCGGGGTTATTAACGCGTTACGTTAGGTTATATAAGTTCCGACCATATACTTTGATGCGTACGTAACAATAAAAGCGTGTTACGTTTTACATCTTTCTTTGTGCGTTGACCGAAATCCAAATTTACGTACAAATGTAAGTATACGGTCAGAACTTATCGTAACGTATGCACCGTGTTACGGATGTTCCTATGTGGAGGCTCTGATTTGCTACGACAAAACGTCATAAGAATCTGTAAACATTACTGCTTTGAACATGTGTTATTCTTTATCTATTGCTGTTGTAGTTGCAATTCTCACTCTTGTATTAATTATTGCTAGTGTTTCAGAAAACTGCTGTTTCTGTCGTCCAGTTTGCTTCTGTCGTTTACTTTGCCTCTGTCGTTTACTTTGCCCCTGTCGTTTTTGCTATTGTTGTTTTGCCTACAAATATGCCGTGCTATAATTTCCGGTAAGATTTTTAAATATTTTACAGTTATGCGAGTTTAGTTATCTATTGTCACATCGCTCAACACTTCAATGCTTTTTGTTTCAGAAAATCTGTCATTGAAGATTGCGCTGCTTTTAAAAATAATTGTTGCTTTGATCCAAATTGCAATTTTCTTCACAAATATCAATACTGTTACAAATACCAGAATACTACATGCAGCGACACAAAATGTCCGTTCTTACATTGTACCAGCTTGGAACAGCTTCGTTACGAGACATCAGGAAAAGAAACCGAGCAGCTAAAGAGGGAAGTTGGCCGAACGCTACAAAGCTCAAGCATATGTGGCAAATTTAAAAATGGTGATTGCACACTACCAAAATGCAGGTTACGACATGTTAAATATGATGTAGCACCTTTAGAGTGTATAATATGCACAGAAATAATAAATGTCGAATATTTGGGTGTAGGAGATTGTGGGCATATTTTTTGTGCCAATTGTGCAGTGCGCTGCTTAATAAATGACAGAGATGAAAACTTTGTCAAAACACAATGTCCAATATGTAAGAAAACAGTCCCGTATAAGAAATTATCATAATATTGTACCTTTAATATTTCACTTTTGATTAATATTTCACTTTATTTCAAATAAAAATTGTTCATTTTTTATTCAACGTTGTAATGCATTCCTTCCTTTACTTTTTCTTCCTGTCATTATTGTCTTCTATTACTTTCAAAAGTGTCATAGCAATTTCTCTAAACTGTATTGTTTTGTAATTTTGAATATTTTATTCTCTTCAATACATTGTCCTTTTTTTCACACTCTAATTTTATTTACAAAAATACATGTTTACTTATGTTAACAAAATAAACATTACATAAAAAAATATATTTGTATATCATAAAGTCTTGTATTTTTTAATAATTATTAAGTAACTGCAACTTTTCTTTCCTCTGTATCCTCTATTGCTTAATCTGCTTAATCTGCAAACAATATGTTTCATCCTCATTATAAATATATATTAATGAAATATGAATAATATATTTATTAATAAATTATATAATTTATTAATAGATAATACTTCTATCTTTTTTAAGTATATTGAAGATAAAATATAACATTTTAAATATATTGTGAAGATAAATCTACAATTTTGGAAGATTTAAATAAAACTTAGTCAATGCATAACGTAGTTATAGTATAAGTTCAAGTTAGAAATCTTTTTTCTACAATGTATTTACACATTACAACATTCTTCAAGCAGCATTGACCAAGTTTTTTTTCAATTTTCAAGAATATTGCAAAAACATTACAAAAATTATGTTCTTAACAATACGTGTTTCTCAAAACTTACACAGTATAAAAATCGTCGTCCATTTAGAGCATACTTTACAGCACCACAAGGGAAGTGGACCATTTGCTGCAAATGGAAGCCGGTTAAAGCAATATTCACAGTATATATGGCAACACCTCAAGGCCTTCATGTTGTCTTTTGTTCATAAGATATAGCAATTATTGCATACTGGTGTAGTTGCTGAAAGCAGAAAATATTCTCAATTAAATCATTTTAATAACTGAAATATTTAATTAGAAATGCCTTTATAGAAATTTACAACTGTAAGTGATTTTTTGGCTAGTAATTCATCACTTAAAAGCACTATTAAAAGCACTGTTAATAGTGCTTTTAATAGTGCTTTTAAATGATTAATCACTAGCCATAAAATCCTTTACAGTATTAAATTTCTATAAGGGTGTAATAATTATAGAAAAACTTACTATTCCTCCTACATGTTCCACAAGCCAAACATGGCCATAGGCATTCTCCCAACATATTGAGCGTACAGACTTGTGATCTGCGTTCTTTTGGAAAAGTTTCTCTTAAGATATACGCTAAACGTGTCATCTCTAGGTAAACTTTTTGCCGAAAAGGTCGTATATTATTATTAACTTCAGTTACTTCATCGTCTGTGAGATGCACTTTTTTACAGGTATTATCTCCATTGCAAGATGCTAGAGTGCAATTTTTCACTTCATGAAGCATTTTGCATGATTTTCTGCTGCACACACGCAGCATAAAGTCTCGGCAAATCATTTACGGTATAATAACAACACAGAGCAAAGAGCAAACAACAATGGCAACTGAAACGACAATAGCAATTTAACGACACGACACTTGGTTTAGCACATATTCAAACCAGTAAATAGAAAGAAGCATAACCTAATCCCACCGGCTTTTTCGCGATACCGTTAAGCCCCTTGCACAATGGCCGCGTTCAGCAGTGTTGAGTGTCGTGTTATCAACACTAGAGGCCTAGATAATCAGAGAAGCGACAACTCTACCCCCACCTAGAGTCCTATACCCCCACCATGGTTCCCATCGGGCCCGCAGCTGATCGCTTGTGAAGAAACTAACCTCTGATGAAGCGTCGTCTACAATACGCGGAGTAAGAAGTAAGAGTAGGCGTAAGAAGTGAGAAGTAAAAAGTGTAATAAAGCTAAAATAAAGGCGTAAGCAAAATAAATTATTTTTATTTCTTAATCCAACTTCAGCTCTTACGCTTACAAGCGGTAAGAGTAAGAAATAAAAATGATTTATTTCACTCCCGATAAAAACAGTACGTGAAATCCACGTTATTGCTACGTGGATCAGCATCGTGGAATCCACGTGGACATTCGAGTGGACAATCCGCTCAAGAACGGTACTGTAGTCCACGTGGATGAGATCATCGATTTGACGTGAAATCCACGAGCTTTCTCTCTAAATTTCTTGGAGTGGAATCTCACTCCAAAAGAGTGAGATTTCACTCCTAGGAATAATGAAAATACTGCCAGTCTAATTGGAGTGAAATTTCACTTTTCGAAAAAGTGAGTTACTTATTCATTCTTTACTTGGAGTGATTCTTCAACTCTGAAAAGAGTGACATGTTTCACTGAATAATTATTCACCCGACATAAAAAAAATTATTTATTTCGAAATTTTATTACTATTTTTTAACTAAATTTATTTCTTAAGATGCAGTCTATGATTATAAATATTTTCTCGTATTTGAAAAACACACTTACCTTGGTGGGATTCAAACTCGAGACCTCGGGACCTCTGCATCGTGAGCCAACTGCCTTACGTGGTAGACTACTTCTTAATTTGATGTAAGCGTTATATAGTCTACATATGTCATAACCAGCGCAAATATATAATTTTTCAAAAATTATCTTAAGAAACAAATTCAGTTTAAAAAGAGTAATGAAATTTTGAATTGGATATATGATATAATATTTCTTAATGTCGGGTGAATGTCAGAAATCAGTGCCGGCTCATTATGAAATTTTGTGTTCGTAAATATATTTATGAAAAAAAGTATATTTATAAAGTTAAAACATTCTTATCAAATCCTTACAAGGGCCTCACTAGACAAAAATAAGGAAACCTTTCTTATGGCATCCCTAATAAATAATGATTGGGACCTCATCCGGTTAGCGCATAAACGCAGTATAATAATACTTTCATTAATTATAATTTTTATATCACTTTGATTAATTATAATCTTTAATAGAAATTACGTGAATGCAGATTTATCCACAAATTATCCACATGGATGCAACGTTTTTTTTTCATCATTACATCGAAGTTTTTTATCCTCGACGTGTCAATAAAAATTCCCTGTACATATTTCTTAATAGATATATCCACAGAGAATCTACATTGATATTTCGGAGATAATAGACTTCGATGTAGTGATGAGAAAAGAACGTTGCATCCATGTGGATAGTTTATGGATAAATCTGCATCCACGTAGTCCACGTAAATTACGTGGATTCGACGTGGATGTGACGTGACTGTTTTTATCGGGCTGACGCCTACTCTAGTACTTTTACTTATATCTTATTGAAATGATAAAGTAAGTAATGTTATTATCATAATGTGATATTTGTTTTGTTCATTGTCTAGGAACCAGTTCATTAAATAAAAATGGAAAAACAATGTAACGAGACTGATACTACTTCTGTTCAAGTATCAAATGAATATTCTGCAAAGGTCAGTATTAATAGCCGCTTTTGGAAAACAAAGCGATCAGTGAGCGGTCAGTGATTATTGGCCTGTACTATTAAATCTTTAAATTTAGACCAATTACATTGACCAGTTACTCAGCTGTTGTGCAACCGTTGTTTCCTGAACGTACCCAATGTCATGTGCTTACAATTGTATAAAATGTCAATCAAAATTTTCATTTGTGTTATAACGTATGTTATAGATTCGTGCTATTGAAGAGAGACATTCAATCCCTTTTCTACTGGTTTCCAAAACAGAATGTTATACAATTGAGGAACTGAAATTGCAGTGTAGCAAAGCATCACAAGTTATTCAAGACTTGAGAGTTGAACGTGACTTAGGCCTGCAGCAGTTATGTAAGATGTTCAGTGAGATTGCCAAAATGGAGAAGGCATTGCGAAAGTTACAGTCTACTGCTACTAAATGTAGTTCCAAGAAGTGTAAAACAAGGAAATAGACCTAAACACTTGTGTTCATTGTGTCACATTATTTGTAATATTTTTCTGATTACGAGTTTTATAATTATGTTTACAAAATAGGCAATAATAATTACATACAAATCATGCGAATAAGACAAGAATCAAAAAATTCGACGACGTCCACATTTTGCAAAAAAATGCCAGTATCTTTGTTATATATCATGTGAATGTTATGCCACATATGCAAAAACAGGCATTGTGCGAATGAATAACTCAGTTAAGCATTTTGTAAGATCCTTTATTGGGATAAATTCATATTTTGCACGACTAAAGCAACAGAGTTCTTTTTGACAAAAAACTGTTATATTTGTTATACCTCATACTGTCTTTAAAATAAATGGCAATCATACATAATGTGTTTACTTTTTTATTCAAGCCTTGTCATAACATAAATACATAACATATATATTCGTACAAAATTATAGTAATACTGAACTTCGAACTCATAAGAAAAAATAAAATTGTACGATATAAATACAGTTACATATGACCAGTAAATGTAAAAAAAAAAGTATTTTTCTCATCATGAGAAGTAGAGAGCCTAAACTAACTTATAAGTATATCAGTCAAGCGCCTTATGAGCATATTGCATTGAATATCTTCAACATTTAAATAAATTTTATGAAAACTATAAAGTGAAATTAACAAAAAATGTTAATACCTAAATCTAAAGATCTTATACAAAACAATTGCACATATTAACATATTTGCAACATAAAACATTCTTTAGAAATCAATGCTGTTACTGTTCAATAAAAAAAATTTCTTTAATAGTGCAAAAAAAATTACTTTCTCAACTTAAACTATGTTGATTGGAGATCGACTATGTTCTTGTAAATCGTACTATTGTGTCAGGGGCTTTCATTAAACTATAGCATGCATAGCCATAGTCTTGCTATTGTATATGCTTTTTTTTTTCTTGGGAATACTGCTCCTTTTGTTTCAAACAATACATTCTTAATCTCATTGTAAAAAATCTAGTCAGGATTTTGTGACCGATGTTATGGCAAGATGGAATATATGTTCCATCCCACACGTATTGCAGTTTCTCAACCATAAAGTTTATGATGTTTATATAAGTTACTGTTTTTAGAGTGTCTCTAAGTTGTCGAAACGTTATTTCTGCTTTCATAATAGCTTTGAAACAATCGTCAGACACTTTATATAATTTACCATCTTTATAATCATGTAAATCGATAACAAATCCGTATGGATGATTATTAGGACCTTGCCATAATACAGCATTAAAACATACATCACAAGTATTGTACACTTTCTTAATGCTACGTATCACAGCTCCAGCAATATCATATATGATTGGCCATTCCCACTTATCTATCAAGTTTAAATAAACATCTGTCAGTTCTGGTACATGAATAGCTGAAGCTTCCATGAATGTTTGAACCTCCTTTTCTTGGCATTTTTCAGTTGCCAATTGTTTTAACACGTCCAAGAAATTTATATTAATACTTTCGAGCTCATCCACTGAAATGTCAGTGTCATAACTGGTTACTTTGGAGCAAGAGGAAATTTGTGTCATAGTAATGAGTTTCAAATTTTGCTTCACTTGCAAAGCATTCGGGGTAGGCAATTTAAAACGGAGCAGCGAAAATAAATTTTCTAAGCAATCCTGTGTGAAGCGGCCGGTCAGAACAAATTTGTAGCCCCGTTTGTTAAGAAGAAAATCTTGTAGTTGCAGAATGCTCTCAGTGGCCATAATGACACCAGTCTGCACTGGTTTCCACTGTCCTTTTACCCCAATGCTCATGTTTTGAAAAATAGTACGGGTCTTTTTAATGTGATATATTGCTTCGTTATAATTTTCAATATTATTTTTACTAAGACCTAAAGATCTCTTTCTGTTTGTCATGAGAGCAAACCATTGGCTAACGAGATTAATAAAAAATGCTGTAGTTTCAATAGCAGAATCATTAGTTCTTTTGGCTAACATTTTCAATCCGGCTTCAGTTCTTTTATTAAAAACTGATCGTGCAGTTGAAACTTTCATTTTTTTATACTGATCTTGACAGTGCAAGTAAGTTTCAATAAGTCTAAAGGCAATCTTTAGTTCAAAATTGTTCTCAAGGTTTAGAAGTCTATCCAAATGTTGCAAGTGAACCTGTAGATAGCTAAGATTTTCAGATTGACAAATGTCATGGGGCAAAGTAATAACTTTATTGCTATTTAGCATACAAGCAATATTTTTAAAAACGTGAACAGGGTCTGGAATAAAAAACAGTTTATCTTCTGCCCTAATTGGATGTTGAACAGAAACATTGACATGATGTCTTGAGCAACCGACTTCAAAAGCATTCCACATAGCTCTATTATCCGTACCCATATCACTGATTATTGCATGAACTTGTAAACCAATGCTTTCTGATTTCTCAATAATGTTTAGAACAATATTCTTCAATGCTGAACCAGTTGCATTTACTTTGCTTTCCTTATATTTTAAGTCAGTGGATTTAGTAAAGTAATAGGCTACGGTGTATTTCCAACGAGTTGTTAAGCCTGCCAGTAGAAATACTAAAACTTTATTGGCTATCCCGGAATGCGTAGGAAAAGTACAAGACCCAATAAACTGTTTACTACTTGGATCAAACACCTCCTCATCCTTGATGGCCATCTCATCCATTACTATTACACAGTCTTTTTCGTGAGGTTGTAATTTTGTCATTTCACATTGCAGCATATGAAATATCTCCTCTAGAATATTACTATCAAATTGTATATGCTGCAACTTTCTCTGTAAAGTTCGTGCCGTAGGATAAATCGGAACACGTTTCACAAAAGACTCATAACCACGAATTCCCCATTTAAACTTAAATTCCAAAGCATCTGTTATAGTTGCAAGACTCCATTTCACACCATTAGTGGACTTTCTACTTAAAGCTCTAATCTGATCTGGTCGTAATGTTGCGGACACACCTGCATGGCTTTTAAAATGATACTCTTGTAGTCTCTTCAAACGTTTCTTTTCATCGAAGTAATTTTTTTTAGTCACTTTATACAGTTTTGTAATATTTTGCAAACTGAGATCCGTTGCAGCAATTTGTTTTTTTAGACTTTTTATTATATTATTCTTTTCTTCAAGTTCTTTTAATAATGCTTCTTTTGTTTGCAAAGTTTCTTGGTTTTTGCTGTCCAGTATATCAGCAGTAGTTGCATCCAACTAAAAAAGAATGCATAAACAAATATATACAAAAGGTCGACCACAATTTCAAACAAACCTGGAAAAGAAAAGAAAAATCCTTTACCTGAATATTGCAATCATTGTCGGAATCTTTTTGTGCCACTGATACCGTCATGTCCTCTTGCAATAAAGCCGATGATGCGGTTAGTTCTTTTAACAATGCTTCTTCTGTTTGCAAAGTTTCTTGGTTTTCGCTGTCCAGTACATCAGCAGTGGTTGCATCCAACTAAAAAAGAATGCATAAACAAATATATACAAAAGGTCGACCACAATTTCAAACAAAACTGGAAAAGAAAAGAAAAATCCTTTATCTGAATATTGCAATCATTGTCGGAATCTTTTTGTGCCACTGATACTGTCATGACCTCTTGCAATAAAGCCGACGATGCAGTTAGTCTACTCGTCAACAATGGATGTTTGATTGGTGGCGTTGAACAAGATGTATATTCATTATCGATGGTTTTCATTGCATGTGTGACATCACTATGTTCATCTTTCAAACATCTTACACTCAGCTGTAATTCTTCCCCTTTATGAGTATTTCCTACTTCTAAACAGTCCTGTACCTGCTGGAAGGATGTATTGATCAGAAAAAAAAATTATTTTTACAAACACTATGGCTGCGTTCCAATATTCTCACTGCCAGTACTGAAAATCTATAGTTTCCGTTACGTATACTATAGATTTTTAGTACTGGCAGTGAATATTGGAACGCAGCATATATGATATTTTGGCACAACAATGATAAAATCGAGAGAATACTTACTTCATCACAAGTTAATACTTTTAAGCAGTATGCATGCTCATTCTCTTTTTCTTTACCACCTATAATAGGGATATTTGTTACATCTTTCAAGCATTGTGCGGTTTGTCGAAATCTTCGTATAGTTTTCGTATTACAATGATTTTCACTATCTTCAATTTCCTCTACTTGCAATGAGGGAATAGCAGATGTTTTCAGCCTTCGAAGAATTCTATTTCCTCTTGTGTCCTCCACATAGTCCTCAGGAACAAAGTGCAACTGCAACAAAATAGACAATACATGACAAACATACACACATCTGAGGGCATGTTTCAATATTTTATGAATCCTATAAAATACCTCACAAACTCTGCTATTACATTTCAGACTCCACCCGGGACGATTACGAGTAATCCAAGCTACCCACGCATTTCGATGTTCCACATTCTTCTTAGGAAATTTATGCATACAGAGTCTTTCTTTTTCCGTTGTTGTACAACCGAATACCTCACACACTTTTACCATCTTTATTCACAAACTCTTGATTTCTGTAAAGACGACAAATGTAATAAGTTTATAAAAATATTTAAAAATATGATCACATTCTCTCTCAATTAGTTACAAGTAAACAGAAATATTACTGATTATTGTATGATATAACCCTCATCCACACAAAATGCATATATTTACGATGTCCCAAAAACTTCACGAATGTCTACAATTCTTTTCTTAATAATATTAAAAATATATTAATCTTTTTCACTCACCTAACCTGATGTAACACGTTACTTTGCACACGTGCACACGGAATCAGCTGCGGGCCCAATAGCCTCGGTTTTGATTGGTGCCGCGGTCAGCCAATCAGCAAGCGTGCCCTCAATGTCGCTTCTCTGATTATCTAGGCCTCTAATCAACACGCTACGTTGATTTGTTGGATCTAAAAGTAAGAGCCAATCATGTTCGATTGCTACTGAGCGGTTTGTTCTGCTGAACGCGCCCAATGCTAGGCAATAGGAACAGGCAACAGAAATCAGAAACCTTGTATTTATGCAGAATAGACGATGACACAGGCAATAGACACAGAATTTCCGTCATGTTGGAAATTCTGTGCCTATATTCTGTTGCCAACCAATCATATCGTTCGAATTTTTTTAGGTTTGTATTGACGAATTTGAGGTTATTTCATGTTTCTATTGCCTGTTGCCTAGCATTGTGCAAGGGCCTTTATAAAGCGATATTTCATGTGTCGTACGACAAGCCTTGTCGAGTGTACTGATTGGCTACAAGATAGAGGTTTTCTAGAAACTCGAGAACTTCTTTATCCTGCAGCCAATTAACACGCTTAAGGCCCAGTTGAACAGTGGCCAGGGGCCCTATTCTCGAATCGTTTTCATGAAACTCGCATGTGAAATTCAATGCTTTTCAAATAGAAAGTCGCATCGCATACGAAAATCATTAGGGCAGGCTCGAGAATACGGTCCCAGTTAGCTTAACTAGTAGTTAAAGGTCTATCCAGACAAACTTTCTTAGGTGCATAACCATATGCTTAAAGAAACGGATTGGTCTATTTCCTTATGCACATGCATATGGATATGATATGGACCAATCAATTCTCTTATGCCCGTATCAGACTACGGATTGGGATTGAGATTGGATTGAAATTTGACCAATCAGAGCAAAGTTTACTAAACTTGAGATCAGTTTTCTCTGTTCTGATTGATTAAATTTCAATCCAATCTCAATCCCAATCCGTAGTCTGATACGGGCATTATGATTATGTTTATGCGCTATACAAGTTTGTCTGGATTGACCTTAAAGGCCATCGCACACAAAATTGCATAGGCTGCATAAGCCTAGCATAAGACCGCTGGACCAATGAGCATCTTATGTAAATCAATATGGCGACTTTATGCTGGATGCTCATTGGTTTAAGCGGGGAGTACACACTTCTGCATAACGCACAATACGTAAGCATAAGAAAACTGATTGGTCTATTTCCTTATGCACATGTGTATGGACCAATCAATTTTCTTATGCTTACGCATTATGCGTTGTGCAGAAGTGTGTGTCCGGGCCCTTAGCGGTCTTATGCTACGCTTATGCTAAGCTTATGCTAAGGCCGGTATTTATAGTCTTCAAGATCGTCTTAAGTAATGTCTTAAG
Source organism: Temnothorax nylanderi (assembly GCF_030848795.1). NCBI lineage: Eukaryota > Metazoa > Arthropoda > Insecta > Hymenoptera > Formicidae > Temnothorax > Temnothorax nylanderi. The sequence continues at coordinate 64,815 of NW_027249710.1, read as the reverse complement.
ATGCTAATACGGCTCTGGGGCCCAATTCTGTACACGTTTACCGATGGTCGTCGGTGTCGTTAATAGCGTCGAGCGACACGTATCGATAAAAGCTATTCATGACATCTTAAGATTGAACTTAAGACGGTCTTAAATAACTATGAATACCGGCCTTAAGCTATGCATTTTGTGTGAAAGCAGTGAGCACACACTTCTGCACAACGCATAATGCGTAAGCATAAGAAAATTGATTGGTCTATTTCCTTATGCACATGTGTGTGTGCTCCCCGCTTTACCTACTAGTTAAGCTAACTGGCCACTGTTGAACTGGGCCTAAAAAATTTTTTGTACGACACATTAAATATCGGCCTAAAGCCCCTTGCACAATGCCGGGCAACAGGCAATAGGAACAGGAAATAACCAAAAAATCGTTAATTATAATCTAAAAAATTCGAATGCTATGATTGGTTGGCAACAGGCAATAGGCACAGAATTTTCAACGTGACGGAAACTCTGTGTCTATTGCCTGTGTCACTGTTTATTCTGCATTTATACATGATTTCTGATTTCTATTCCCTGTTCCTATTGCCTGTTGCCTGGCATTGTGCAAGGGGCTTAAGGCGTGTTCTACAACGTCGCATGTAGCTGTCAAATGTCGGAACGCAGCCGATGGTCCAATGAGAGATTTTTTTTTCGAAAACGTGTCTTCTCATTGAACCATCGGCAGCGTATCGACATTCGACAGTACGACGTATTGTAGAACAGGCGTAATTGTAGACCCGTAAGTTTGTCAAAGCAATAATAAGAGCCTCCACACACCAATTGCCATAGCCGTAACGTAAGACGTACTGTAACGTAAGACGTCCGTAACTGTACTGGCCAAATCAAGCAACGCGATTGGTCGAAACCTTACTGTTACTGTTACGGAAATGTGTGTAATTTTCATATTTATATTAAAAACAACATATTTTTATCCAAATTGCGTTAGACACAATCTTATTTCACTTTTGATACTTTTAAACAGCGCGTTGCCTAATAGCTCAAGTTCTGATTGGTCAACATCTCAGACCTCCGCCATTACGCACAATGAGCGCGTTCAGCAGACCAAGCCGCTGAGTAGCAGTCGAATGTGATTGGCTCTTACTTTTAGAACCAACCAATCAACGCAGAATGTTGATAAAACGAACTCAAAAGTTGTGTCTGCTGAACGCGGCCAATGTTCACCTTTCTTATTATACCATGGCCACACTGGCTGCACCGCCACTCTGCCCGCTCTCATTTTACCCATTTTATGTTACAGGTTAAGTTCTGCGTGATTCTGCGTTTGACATGTTTGGTGTAATATGTTTACAGGATACGTTTCGGTACAAGTTTCTTTGAATTTCAGATTAAAATGTCAAAAATAAATTCGAAAAACAAAGACAATAAAACGTTGCACAATAAAGTAAAGCAATTTTTTGCATAAATAAAGGTAAATGTATTACGTTTCGGACATCTCATATAATCGCAATTTTTATGTTTTATTATGTTATATCCGGTAATCCGGTATATATTTGTATCACATATCACATAGACCGTGGCATTGCAGGAAGTTACAAGGGTCGCGAAGAGCTCACTTTGACTTATGATATCGAAAAAGAAATTAGTCCTGATAGTCCAGTACATTATCGTACGAAAGCGATTAAAGAGCTTCGTGACGCAGTGCTCAATCAACAGCGGGAAGATGTATGTACATATATGTAAAAAATCACAGGGTGTCATTCTAAATATTCTACATGCAAAAGACAAAATATGTGTGATATTCTATATTTAATTTTTATTCTATTTGTTTCTAATAATAGAGAGCGGCAGAACGTTTGTGGAATTTGGTTCAAGATTTGCTACGAAAGGATATTCCCCTCGTGAACATAGACATTTAACTTTGAATTTTTTAAAATGCCTTGTATACAAGGAAAATATTCCAAACTTTCATCATTGATGCGTGTTAAATTTTTTATGGTAGTGAAGGAATATGATATTCCTGAAGATATTGGTTCTAGGTATTCTAATAAACAAGCGATACCTACTACTATACTGTGATTTAACATTTTGTCTATCACTTTTTTAAATATTTTAGATTGGAATTGTTACAAACATTAACGGAACATGGGAAAGATATTGTACATTTGGAAGAAAGAATGGGTCCTTTTCTATTGGAATGGACGCCTATGGTAACAGCGGGATATGGGAAAAGAGGAGCCGAATTTTTGTCTCTTCTTGTAATTGTTATCAAATTCAACTCAACTTACATCGATGAGGATATTGTATCTGGTCTTGTCCAGTAAATACCTTAAATACCTTACAAGTTATATACTTTTCTAAATTTAAATTAAAATATACTTGACTCAACGGTTATCGTAATTGTTTTCTTCAGGTATATCTCCCATTTGTATTATTATAGTAATAATACTGAAGTGGTTTCTGGATGTTTGGAAGCTCTTGACGCAATTATGTGTTATAGTAATTTGCAGTCTGACTCGTTACAAACCTTTATTATAGCTTTATGCAGAAGTGTAAATGTTGAGACTTATTGCCAAACAAGTTGGAAGGTACAATCAAATAATATTTTAACATTTATATTTAAAAATATGTGTGTGTGTGTGTGTGTGTGTGTGTGTAAAATCCTTTTCCTTCATTAATATTCCTTGCTGCAAATCAAATATTTATACATATAAGTAATGTAGTTGCACACGCGCGCGTGTATAGTTTTCTTTTTTGGAGAAAATAAAATTTTAATAAATTTATTAAGAATTTGCACATGTTTTTTGTTACAAAATTTGTAAGTAGAATATATATAAATATATATGTACATTACAATGGTTTTACAGATTATGCGGAATTTATTCGGAACGCATATGGGTCATTGTGTTTTGTATACAATGTGTCGCTTGTTACAAGATACGAACTTTCAACGTGACGTTCGTTTATTACGAGGTGCAGTGTTTTATGTGAATATGGGTTTACGGGGTACGCACAGAATATCAAAATTAGAATGTACACCAGCATCTGTTTTACCTTCGTTCCATCAAGTATGTATCAATACATCTATACGCATACATCCATATATGTGCAATATTTGATATAAAAATGAAATGTCTAATTTCTACATTAACAGGCTCTACAATGCAATCATCCAATAGTTATGTATGAAGTTACTCTGTCGATGCAAAGATTGGTGAATAAGTATTGTGAAGTTGAATGAATTATGGGATCCTATATGGAGCATCATTCTTGATATCATAGAAGAAATTATTACTCACACTGGTAAAGTTTGTTAAAATGTTATATGTAATCTTAAATTAAAGAAAATAGTAGCTATAATATATAGCGGCTGTGTGTGCACACGTGTATATATATATATATAATATATATGATAAAATTGTGACTTTTGTCTCAGAAACCAGTAACCAGTCGGCAACCAGGCAGGTTTCTACGAGTTTACATGAGGCGATTACTAATATTGAAAATTTGCTTGATGCAAACAGTTATAATGGTTGCATTCAACGTTTTTATGATCTTGTTGAACGTTGTAGCGATTCTCGACCTGTAAGTGCATATAAGTGTAAAATAGTATAAAATATATTTACAAATAGTTACTATTAATTTTTATTTCCAGGAAGGGTCTGTATTAAATTTAATTGAATACACAGTTTCTATGACAGGCCCTACATATTATCAATGGCAGACCAAATTAGGATCTTTGATGAAACGTTACTATAAAATTGAAACACATACGACCATTAGAATGAAGGTTTTGGATGTTCTAGCTAACGTCATTTACGTTAATAGGTATAATAAATTTTTGTTAATTTAATAATTTTTTGCTTTGTGTGTGTGTGTGTGTGTGTGTGTGTGTGTGTGTGTGTGTGTGCGCGCGCGCGCGCGTGTGCGCGTGTGTGTGTGCGTGCGCGCGCGCGATTCCATAGTGAAATATTTTGTTTATTTTAGATAATCAACAAGCCTTTCACATCAGACACTTCAATCTCTATGGACGCTGATATCAAAGATGTAAAAACTGCTATCGTTGGAGTTATAAAGATATGTACTTCTAAAATTTATCGTTAGCCATCAAGTCACGCAATTTGTGCTTATAAAATTTTCGTAAATCATCTTTAGCAACATTATAAAGATCCCTCAGTTTTCCATGATGTATCAACAACACGTTATTTGGTAATTATTTTGTCAATAGAATACAACTCATGGATATACATTAATATACATTAATGTAACACATTACAGATCTTTCAGTGTTTTTTTTTAAATCAGAGCAAATTCTTTGTATCATCTTGGTATATTAGATGCATCAAATGCTGTTGTAACACGATTTAGTCCGTATCTTATTTTGGAACATGGTACAAGTGAGCGTACGAACAATGCAGGTGGAGGCAACCGTCCTCCATCAACAAGTCCAGTACCATTGCAACATTTATCTTGTCACATTACTCCGACATCTTTAACTCATGGATGTAAAACTATCATTTCATGTATCAAATAAGAAAAAGGTAATGCTTCAAGATAACACTTCATTATTTTAACAGAGCTTTATTCTTTTAAAAAATGATTATTAAAACTGTATGATTAAAATGATTATTACACAGCACACGTACACATATTACGTACACGCGCATGTATACAAGTTTTATATCTTCAAGTGAAAGAATTACCTCAAGTGATGCAGAATAGAGCATTGGTATTATCTCGTCGGAGTAATGATATTGATTTTTTTGCAGCAACTTTATGTTCAATGGTTAGTTAACTCACTCTTTATCTCTTTCTTATAAGCATTATATGATTCCTTAAATATATTCATTAATTTTGCTAAATATAACCTTTAGGTGAGTGATAAAAATTTACGTCTTTCCGAGCTACTTTATAATATTCCGCCTATAAGGGCATTTCTAATTAAATATTTCAGTTATTAAAATGATTTAATTGAGAATATTTTCTGCTTTCAGCAACTACACCAGTATGCAATAATTGCTATATCTTATTAACAAAAGACAACATGAAGGCCTTGAGGTGTTGCCATATATACTGTGAATATTGCTTTAACCGGCTTCCATTTGCAGCAAATGGTCCACTTTCCTTGTGGTGCTGTAAAGTATGCTCTAAATGGACGACGATTTTTATACTGTGTAAGTTTTGAGAAACACGTATTGTTAAGAACATAATTTTTGTAATGCTTTTGCAATATTCTTGAAAATTGAAAAAAAAACTTGGTCAATGCTGCTTGAAGAATGTTGTAATGTGTAAATACATTGTAGAAAAAAGATTTCTAACTTGAACTTATACTATAACTACGTTATGCATTGACTAAGTTTTATTTAAATCTTCCAAAATTGTAGATTTATCTTCACAATATATTTAAAATGTTATATTTTATCTTCAATATACTTAAAAAAGATAGAAGTATTATCTATTAATAAATTATATAATTTATTAATAAATATATTATTATTCATATTTCATTAATATATATTTATAATGAGGATGAAACATATTGTTTGCAGATTAAGCAGATTAAGCAATAGAGGATACAGAGGAAAGAAAAGTTGCAGTTATTTAATAATTATTAAAAAATACAAGACTTTATGATATACGAATATATTTTTTTATGTAATGTTTATTTTGTTAACATAAGTAAACATGTATTTTTGTAAATAAAATTAGAGTGTGAAAAAAAAGACAATGTATTGAAGAGAATAAAATATTCGAAAATTACAAAACAATACAGTTTAGAGAAATTGCTATGACACTTTTTGAAAGTAATAGAAGACAATAATGACAGGAAAAAAAAGTAAAGGAAGGAATGCATTACAACGTTGAATAAAAAATGAACAATTTTTATTTGAAATAAAGTGAAGTATTAATCAAAAGTGAAATATTAAAGGTACAAATATTATGATAATTTCTTGTACGGGACTGTTTTCCTACATATTGGACATTGTGTTTTGACAAAGTTTTCATCTCTGTCATTTATTAAGCAGCGCACTGCACAATTGGCACAAAAAATATGCCCACAATCTCCTACACCCAAATATTCGACATTTATTATTTCTGTGCATATTATACACTCTAAAGGTGCTACATCATATTTAACATGTCGTAACCTGCATTTTGGTAGTGTGCAATCACCATTTTTAAATTTGCCACATATGCTTGAGCTTTGTAGCGTTCGGCCAACTTCCCTCTTCAGCTGCTCGGTTTCTTTTCCTGATGTCTCGTAACGAAGCTGTTCCAAGCTGGTACAATGTAAGAACGGACATTTCGTGTCGCTGCATGTAGTATTCTGGTATTTGTAACAGTATTGATATTTGTGAAGAAAATTGCAATTTGGATCAAAGCAACAATTATTTTTAAAAGCAGCGCAATCTTCAATGACAGATTTTCTGAAACAAAAAGCATTGAAGTGTTGAGCGATGTGACAATAGATAACTAAACTCGCATAACTGTAAAATATTTAAAAATCTTACCGGAAATTATAGCACGACATATTTGTAGGCAAAACAACAATAGCAAAAACGACAGGGGCAAAGTAAACGACAGAGGCAAAGTAAACGACAGAAGCAAACTGGACGACAGAAACAGCAGTTTTCTGAAACACTAGCAAATTAAATAATACAAGAGTGAGAATTGCAACTACAACAGCAATAGATAAAGAATAACACATGTTCAAAGCAGTAATGTTTACAGATTCTTATGACGTTTTGTCGTAGCAAATCAGAGCCTCCACATAGGAACATCCGTAACACGGTGCATACGTTACGATAAGTTCTGACCGTATACTTACATTTGTACGTAAATTTGGATTTCGGTCAACGCACAAAGAAAGATGTAAAACGTAACACGCTTTTATTGTTACGTACGCATCAAAGTATATGGTCGGAACTTATATAACCTAACGTAACGTGTTAATAACCCCGACGATCTTGTGCGGAGACTACTATATATATCGACATATACGACATATGAAATATTAGCCTAATGGAAGATTCTCACCACGTCCGGCGTCAAAAACACGTCAATCCGATATCCGATAAAATAATCAGTTCTGCCCCGCGAAGCGAAATATTAAATCGTTGAAGTTGACGACAATTCAGGTTATGAAACCTGTCATACCGACATAAACTAAAACATAATAGGCTGCGTTCCGATATTCAGTGCCAGGGGCCCTATTCTCGAATCGTTTTCATGAAACTCGCATGCGAAATTCAATGCTTTTCAAATAGAAAGTCGCATACGAAAATCATTAGGGCAGGTTCGAGAATACGGTCCCTGTACTGATTATCTGTTGGGAACGGGCATATCCCAATAGGCCGGTATTCATAAACCTAGTTTACACCAATCACTTGATACGCGTATTAAATAGTAAATAACTAGTAAATTAGTTTGATTATTGGCTGATCAGCTCAAATATACTATTTGATACGCGTATCAAAAGATCGGTGTAAACTAGGCCAATGTCTTCAAGACAGTCTAAAGCGGGGAGCACACACTTCTGCACAACGTATAATGCGTAAGCATAAGAAAATTGATTGGTATATTTCTTATGCACATGTGTATGGACCAATCAATTTTCTTATGCTTACGCATTATGCGTTAAGCTGGCCACACACACTTTTTCGTAACAGTAACAGTAGGATTTCGACCAATCGCGTTACTCGATTCGGAAACGTACGGCCGTACGTTCCCGAATCGAGCAACGCGATTGGTCGAAATCCTACTGTTACTGTTACGAAAAAGTGTGTGTCCGGGCCCTTATGCAGAAGTTTGTGCTCCCCGCCTTAAAGCTATATCCACACAAACTTGCATAAGCCCATAAACATAAGCATAAGAGAATTGATTGGTCCATATGCATGTGCATAAGGAAATAGACCAATCCGTTTCTTTATGCATATGGTTATGCACCTATGCAAGTTTGTCTGGATAGACCTTAAAGGTCAATCCAGACAAACTTGCATAGCGCATAAACATAAGCATAAAGGTCTATCCAGACAAACTTGCATAGGTGCATAACCATATGCATAAAGAAACGGATTGGTCTATTTCCTTATGCATGGCACATGCATATGGATCAATCAATTCTCTTATGCTTATGTTTATGGGCTTATGCAAGTTTGTGTGGATATAGCTTAAGGAAATTGATTGGTCCATATACATGTGCATAAGGAAATAGACCAATCCATAGACCTTAAGTAGCAATTGAGCGTGATTGTTTGGATCCAAAGGTAAGAACCAATCACATTCAATTGCTACTTAGCGGCTCAGTGAGCGGTCGTGCTTTCTGGATGCACCCAATGTTTCCCGCGTTTTTCGCGGCAGTTAGCAACGCTCGTCATTTTAAAGTCGCTCGTGCACGTGCACGTGCATCTGCTTCTGATGTACTTGTCGTAATAATTATGTATTTGTTGTAACGGTTGTGCGCTCATGTCGTTGATCTGCTTTTGATGTTCCTTGTCGTAATAATTGCTTTTGTGGTAACGATCGTGCTCGTGTCGTAATTGTAACCTCAGTTGCTCATACATTCTTAATTCTAAGGAGTGATCATTTTTTAACGCTGCTTCTTTCTTTCATCTGATGCTCATCGTATCGTTACCGATGTAAGTAACCGACAACAGCAAGAAAAAAATATCTGCTACGTATTACTTTTCCACAAATTAAATATTTTATTATAAGAACTTGATCAGTTGAATTATCGTATGAAATATTTTATCCGTACGTAGTCTAACGCTTCTGCAAACAGAATAAATCGCCAGCAATTTGAGAGCAATAAGCTATTGATCAATTTAAAATACGCCATAGATTTTTATATAAATTTTGCTAGGCCCAAATTCTGATGTGAAAAAAATAATGCATGTGCGGCATTTTTTATAGTTTTTATACTACATACATACATAATGTCAGAAATTATTTTGCATATGTAATACAAAAAACTATGTTTTGAGAAACTTCTAAATAAACTGATAAAATTTATTATTATGCTTTATTAATAATTATAATATTGGATTAGTGTTGCTCGAGAATTTCATGAAAATAATACTTTCAAAGACATATGCTTAAATAATTAATGTATATTATCATTTTGTTTTTTTAAATTTTTATTACAAATATTGACTATTGTCTATTTATTATTTTTCTAAATTATTGTATGAATTATTTTATCAACACGTGGTCTAGCGCTACTAATTTTCTTAATTACAGATGCAAGTTGTAAGTGAAACAAAGAAAGGGTCAAGCCTTTACATATATGATGATTATGTTTACCACAAAGACAGTCGCTATGATGATACCTTTCGATGCAGCACACGTCGAACAATGAAATGTCAAGGCTTAATAGTCCTTGAAGGTAATAGTGTTAAAATTTTGGAAAAGCATAATCATCCAACATCACAATTAGTCGCGGGTCAATATGAAATGAAAGAAGAAATGCTAAAGCTTGCACGCGAGACTTATAGAGATCCAAAGGAAATTTTTGATTCAGTTTGCAGAAGGTAAGATAATTTTGTGATATATTTATTGTACTTTTTAGTTATACTTTATAATTTTTTCTTTTTTTTAGCAATCCAAATATTGGACAATATTTATCTTTTTCATCTATAAGATGTGCCATGCATCGTGAACGTAGAAAGAGTAGACCATCTTTACCCGATACATTAGCATCATTACGTGATATGCTGGAAAACTCTGATATGTTGAAAGATTTCTATAAAGGAAGCATAATTACAAGTTGTGGAAATACAGCGATAATTTTATCAACCAATGATTTAATAGATGCTTTATCTTCCGCTACCGAAATTTATGTGGATGGAACATTTTCTGTAAGTACGACTGTTTCTTTAATGTTTAATATAATGTTTAATACTATGCAGAATATAATATTATATGTATACTATATATGATAGAGGCAATTAAATGGGAAAAAATAGATATATTGATTATTATTTTATTATTGGTTATTAATTACCTTATTAATTAGATACTATTAATTGTTTAAAGTTATTTTAGTGTTATGTAATATCTTAGTATACAGGGTGATTCATAAGTACATGTCAATACTTTGTGGGTGTAATGTAGAGGTAAAAATAAGACTAAAATGTTCTATACAACTTTTTCTGAAATTGCTTTATTTCAGAGCTATGTGCAGCAAAGAAGGGATAACAAACTCAATACAAACTAAGTTATTTCTCCCACAATTCACAAATTAGTACAATTTTTATAATATATGAATACATGACACATCTTAAAGCTTGTACTGCCCTCATGTTGTTTATGCCTAGCTAGGTATTACATTATGTATTGCATCATTACTCTGATACATACTCTGACTTAGAAAAAGTTGTATACAACATTTTAGTCGTATTTTTACCTTTACATTACACCCATAAAGTATTTACATGTACTTATGAATTATCCTGTATACATACATACATACATACATATATATATATATATATATATATATATATATATATATGTATATATACATATGTATGTATGCAGGCAGTGGTATAAGATATTTAGTTACATGTATTTAGTTACGTTATCTACATACTTTTTGTGTATCTATGACTATCATTAGTTACATCTTCTTATTAACTGTTAAGCTCCTTGCACAATAGGCGATAGCGATAGCGATAGCGACAGCGACAAGGTTGCCGACAAAGCTATACCTTTGTCGGCAACCTTGTCGCTGTCGCTATCGCTATCGCTATCGCCTATTGTGCAAGGGGCTTAACTATAAAGGCTCAGACACCATGCAAGGAATAAAAGGAACAAGGAATAGATATTAATAGTCGCATCCTTTTTCAATGCACGTCTATTGAAAAAGGATGCGACTATGAATTTTATTCCTTGTTCCTTATTCCTCGCATTGTATCTGAGCCCTAACTAGTTACATTGTTTTCTATATCTTATCTCAAAATTATGTTTTAGATACAAGATATAATTTTTGCTTCTTAATCAAAGATTAGCTATGACCATAGACTTATATAGATAGGCTGAATAAGATATATAATTTATATATACTAAGATATTACATAACACTAAAATAACTTTATACAATTAATAATTAATAAGTAATTAATAACCAATAATAAAATAATAATCAATATATCTATTTTCTTTTCTCATTTAATTACCTCTATACATACATATGTAGTATAGATATAATATTATATTTTGTATATTATTATACATTTTTATTGAACATTGTATTTGAAAAGAATATGAAACGTATGTAGATACATTTTAAAATTATTGTAATTGTATCTAGTTACTTATTTAAAATTTACATCTGTATCTACATCTAGTTAATTTTTCTTTAAGTATCTGTAACTGCATGTAGATTTTATTATATATTATATATACATATATCGCTTATTTGCTGCAACAGTGGCATAACTCAAGAGTCTTTTTGAATTATTTATACAGGGAAAAAGGTTGTTGCATGTACTATTTAGAGTTAAATCGACGATGCTTAAGCCTCACAAACTCACCACGAAGGAACAGTTGTTCGTTATCGTGCTATATCATGTAGTGAATTATGTTGGTTGCAATACTGTCTTATCTCAGTTGTCACTTTGTCGTTGTAGTGAGAATATCGTAAAAGTTGCAAAATGAGTGACTTATTTGCAGTTGTTTGTTACTTATTTGCAATTTTTATTCAAAACTTTAAATCGTCTCCTAAAAAATCACATTTTTGAGTTATATCACTGTTGCAGCAAACGAGCAAATTATGTACAGGGTGAATTTTTTAAATTGACACCTAAATATCTCAAAACCCGTAAGTTTTAGAAGAAAACGTTTTCGACAAAAGTTGTTTGGTTCTAAGGGGAAAAGAAGATAGGAATATTAGTTAGACTTTGGATAGCATCGGGTAGTATATAGACCTTACGTCTATATCGGGTAGTATATAGACCTTACGTTCGTAGTTTATATGTCAAATAAATATCAGCGTAAATTACATATTGTTGTATATACGTTTTATATATGTTTTATACATTTAATACATGTGCATTCATATACATGTATTAATTAACATTAGATATATGTATATTATACATTGTAACGGCCTATCTTTGTGGATCGAACGCGGACTAGCTCGCCGGATCAGGAGTTCGATAGAAGACCCAGAGACAACAATCAGTTTACCGCACACTCAAGAGTTTATTCGATCTTGTACATACAGCAAGTGACGGGACGCGGTATTACAATACGGTGACGGGACGCTAAACCATTACGTGTGCATTGCAATTAAAACTACGGTGACGGAACGCGGTATTACGATACGGGGCGGACGCGATATTTACAGCAGACGATAGTGCATGTGCACTCGGCGCGGTATAACGAGAGAACGGAACGCGGTATTACACGGTGTGACGGAACGCGGTATATTACAACGGCAGGTAGTGCGTGTGCACTCGGCGCGGTATATTACAATGTAACGCGGTACGAAATGGAATACGGTATTTACAGGGTTGTGCATATGCACGCGGCATGCAACGGAACGCAGTACTGTAGAGTGTATCGCGGGAGATGTATAGGAGCCCCGGGGCTACGGTAACGAGAGTCCTCGTAACGAGGCCGAGCGTGCTCGACCCCGCGTAACCGTGCCGTCGGGAGTTCGTGTGCGGGAGTTCGGGGACCCGAGAGTGCTCGATCGAGGCTCAGAGCTCTGGACCCCGTTGGTGTGTCGCCCTAGGATTCGGTAGGTCGGCTTCGTCGGGAGCAGCGGAACGCTGGCGTGAAGACGAAGTCAAATCTCTCGCCGGAGCGCCGGCTTATATATGCCGGCGCGGTGGGTCTGGTGGGAGGGAGGCCGATCTCCAGGCGAGTCGCGCGGGGGTACGCTTAGGCGCGCTCGCCTTCGGCGCGGATCGGCTTGTCGGCGCCGCGCGGGGAAAGCACCGGTGCCGCGTTTTACGTTTAAAAAAATCGGTCGGGCGGCATCCGGCGGTTGGTGATCGGGAACGATGCCTTGAAAAAGGACGCATTGTTACAACATACAGAAACTGCTTTTAATAGGCATAGATGTTCCATGGATTTATACATCTAATATATACATGCGCATGTATTACATATTTTGTTCTGTGTGAAATTGCACATAGTTTAATCTTGTGACTACAGTTATAAAAATATTAATCTACTTATCATTCTGAAGGTTCTACCTCGCAAGCCTCATATTGGACAGCTTTACTCTGTACATATACGATACATGGATACAGTAAGATATTTTATTTATTCAAATCATTAAGTTTTTAAAGCACCAGAAATAAATTTCCAGGGTATTGCAACATTATACGTTATGTGTGAAAAACGTACAGCTACTTTGTATGATGCTTTATGGGATAAGATTATACAGTTGGTACCACAACTTGAAGAAAACGTTAAATTTATAATGAGCGATTTTGAAATGGCTGCAATAAAATCACTGAGTCAAAAATTTCCCAGAGCAAAATTAAGTGGATGTTGGTTCCATTTTAATCAGGTACATACAATCATTTATCAGTGATATATTTAATGTATTGTATTAATATGTACATACAATCAGATGCATATAATTTAAAAAATGTAGGAATTGTCAAGTTAATAAACATTAAATTAAGAAATATTAGGTTTAAAATATTTTTAAAAATTGTAATCTTTTTCATTATATTATGCTCTATTACTTTTTACTTTATTTTGATGTAGTTTGCATTTTTACATACATTTTTTGTATATCATTCTATTTTTGATTGTTTTCAACAGCTTTTCCTAATTTTTTAATTTCCGTCAGCGTAACTTTCTCATATTTTTTTCATTTTTGTTACCGTAACATCCTTATGTCATTTTGTAGGAACTTTCTATATCACACATTTTCAGAGGGGTATTCCCTGGCATTTTCTTATATTCTTTAAAAATACTTTCACAGTGATATACTTTTTACAAAAATAAAATATAAAAACTATAAATAGTATTTTATCACGCAATTCAGAATTATTATTTCTTCTGCCTCCGTGTATATGGCGCGAGATACTACCGTATTTTTATTCATCATGATCATTACAAATGTGATTTCATTACATTACTTAATTTCAATTATATTTCTTTCATTTTCTTGCAGGCTGTCCTGCGTAAGTGGCGAAAACTACGCCTTTCAGAGGTTCCACGAACTATACTATCAATGACAATGGTATTGCCTTTATTGCCATCAAACATGTTTCAAGAAGCTTTACACATTATACAAGCTGAAGCTGACCTACTTTCTCGTGAATATCCGGATATTTTATGTTTCACGTCCTATCTGAGGCTTACTTGGTCAAATATGGCATCAAAAATTAGTACTTTTGATTGTCCAATACGCACTAATAACATAGTAGAAAGTTTTCATAATGCTGCAGTGTACAAATTAGGCACAAGAAATATAAATGTTTGGACGTTTTTGGGTAATTTTATATCAAAATATACATACTTTTACAGAATAATTATTTTCTGTTCTAATGTTATATTCTTAAGAATTTATACATTAATGTTATGTGTTCTAATTATTCTACCTCTTCTCCTTAGAAAAATTAAAAAATTTAATACTCGATCAAGAACTAGATTTTCGTCGCTTGCAAATTGGTGTTCGAGCTCGACGAAACCGTACCCGGGCAAGTAGAGAACGTGATATCAAAATACATAATATGCAGGAAGATCTAGTTCATAAAAGGTATTATTTTTAAATCTTCCTTGTAATTTTTTTTTTAATTTACATTAATACGAGTTGACTAATAGATAATTATTATAAGATTATAATAAAACTCATCTTTAATCTTTTTAAGATTGCCACTGAAACAATTTTTGCTGATGTTTACCACGGACAATAAAATCTTTGAAATGGAACGATTGACATCATTTGACGGTAAATTAACATATTTTTACTAGAAATTACAATAATGATTACATCCATTCATAGTTCCAGTTTTACTTTTTATTACATTCAATACAAATATAAATCTTGATCAATTAATATAATCAACTTACCCTAAACATATCTATAACTATTTTTCTTTTTTTCCAGAAGATGAATTGTCAAGTGATGTACAGAATGCAGACATAGAGTTCTTCTCGGATAATTTAAACGAAATATTTGAGACAGGTAAATAATGCTACTTTCTTTGGATGTAAAAATCTTAATAAATGTATTAAAGTCTGTAATTTTATTCAAAATTTTTTTTATACTTTACTCCACTAGCTTAATTAAAAACATTTTGTATAAAAAGCAAAATTTGCTACAAGTTTTTAATAATATGTTTCCAGCTCAAACTTGCCTTGAAATAATTTTATATTTTAATTTTAGACAGACAAACTGGACGCACAAATACTAGACGTAGAAGATCTCGACGCATACGTGACATTCCATTATCTAGTGCAAGAGAGGAAGAAAATGAAGCAAATACAGGTAAGAAGAAGTACTTTGCCATTACTTTAATGTTTTATACGTTGTTGTACAAACAATTTTTTATGTTTTAAAAAATTTTATAGTTAATAATGCTTGCACATTTGTTGAGACTTATATAGCACGCAATAAATATTTACATAAAATTAAGGAATCTACAGCATTAGTCATTATTTTTAATTGGACAGTGAATTGATTAATACGCCAGATAATATTATTAGCAGCCTCTAACTATGCCTATAATTGTTTCTTCTTTTCAGAACATGAATTGTCAAGTGACACACAAACTGTACGGGAGTTCTTGGAGAATTTAAACGAAACGTTCGAGACAGGTAAATATTACTATTTTTATTATTTTCTTTGGATCCAAAAACTTAATAAGTATATTAAAGTCTATAATTTTATTCCAAATTCTTTTTCATACTTCACTTCACTAGGATAATTGAAAACATCTTGTATGAAAAGCAAATTTTGGTACAATTTTTATATAATATAATAATTTTACAGCTTAAACTTGCAAATAACTATTTTATATTTTAATTTTAGACCGACAAAGTGGATCTCAACGCGTATATGACGTTCCATTATCTAGTCCAAGAGAGGAAGAAACTGGATCTCGACATGTACATGACATTTCATTATCTAGTCCAAAAGAGGAAGAGACTGGATCTCGACGCGTACATGACATTCCATTATCTAGTCCAAGAGAGGAAGAAACTGGATCTCGACGCATACATGACATTCCATTATCTAGTCCAAGAGAGGAAGAAACTGGATCTCGACACGTACATGACACTTCATTATCTAGTCCAAAAGAGGAAGAGACTGGATCTCGACGCGTACATGACATTCCATTATTTAGTCCAAGAGAGGAAGAAACTGGATCTCGACACGTACATGACATTCCATTATCTAGTCCAAGAGAGGAAGAGACTGGATTTGAACGCGAATATGATATTCCATTATTTAGTCCAAGAGAAGAAGAAAATGAAGAAGAAAATGCAGGTAACAAGAAGGAATTAAGGAATATATAATTAAGGAAACTACAGCATTAATAATTATTTCTAATTAGAAAATAAATTGATTGATACGTAAGCTAATGTTCTTATTAGCAGCTCATAGGTTCTTTAAAATAAGATTTTTTGCATAAAGATGGAACAGCAATACTTTCAACTTTCCTCTTTTTCTTACAGATGATTCATCCATATATGAGGTGCCAGAAGATGATTATGGATATTGGTATGAGGATAACAACAATACTCATAGAGAAGACCTTCCATTCCATGCTATTAACAGAGATTACCAGAATTCTAACGTGTCAGGAGCAAAACCTTCCGAAGAAACCTGCACGGTGTGTCTTACTAATGAACGAACACATGTTTTCATACCATGTGGTCATCTTGCTTGTTGCATTGAATACATTGAAAAATTAGAAAGAAATCGATGTCCGATTTGCAATACTACTTATGAAAACTGTTTTCGAGTTAGAAGACCATAAAAATTGTCTTTGAGTCAAGCAATATTTTTTTGTTTACAAACACTGCTGTCTACTAATTTTAGAACAGTAGAATTTTAGAATAGAACAGAAAACGCTTTATTATTTTTATTTACTCTGTTTTAAAAACAAATTGACTCATATTTCTTACATTATTTAGAATGTATCTTAAATATCTGTATGTGCAATATTACTTTGATTGCATCTGAAATATCTACTTATAATTCGAATTTTACAGGCAAAGTTATGCACTATGAAGTGCCGATATATAATAAGTCTACAAATTGTGTAATGCATACAGATATTTTTTATCCTAAACAAAAAAATGGAAACAGATAAAGATACCAAAGCCAAATGTTAATGTTATATGTAACTTATTGCTATAGTCATGCATGGTTTTCGTTGAAATTAATTGTTTTCTAAATTTAGCTATAAATCAATTATAACAAGACATTTTGCATTTTTTATGATTTGTTGTAATAATTAATATCTTTTAACATGCCTGATTATAGAAACTATAGTTCCTAATTAAACTTAATCATAATTAGTATACGTAAGTTCTCTGTTACCAAACATGGGCATTTTATTTTATATACCAAAGATTTATGATAAGAAAGATATTTTGATAACTATTTCTTTTAATATTGTTACACATACGCTGTGATTACATGCGATTTTCTTTTATAACGTTTTATCGGAAAGATAACACTGCATATTATAATACTTTGTATTTGATTTAAAATGTTTAGTATAAGTATTGTTATACCGCTATATTGCGCTGAAGGCAGGTATAAAATAAAAATTGCGAATTTATGATACCAAAGATATTATATGCGATTTTCTTTAGTAACGTTTTATCGGAAAGATAACACTGTGTATTACAATTCTTCGTATTTCATTACAAATGTTTAGTATAAGTATTATTATACTGCTATATTGCGCAGAAGGCAGATATAAAATAAAATTGGGCAAATTGCGGATTTATGATACACAAGATATTGTGATAACTATTTCTTTTAATATTGTTACGTATAGTACAAAGCGCTGTGATTATATGCGATTTTTTTTTGTAACGTTTTATCGGAGACAACACTATATATTATAATTCTTCGTATTTGATTTAAAATATATAAGTACAAGTATTGTTATACCGCTATTGCGCAGGAGGCAGGTATAAAATAAAAAATTGCGGAAATTGTCACAAATATACATACGTTTTATTAAACATAAATAGAGTTTGTAACTTTTATTTCCGTACATAAATCTTAATGTGTGTTATGTAATTTTTTATCCTTTTCTATTCTTATCCTTACCCATATACTATGAATCACTTCTGATCCCAAAGAACATTGCCAACATGTAAAAATAGTGAAAACTTGCAATTTTTAACCCGAGTATTCTCAATCACAACGATATGTCGCGCATTTTCGTGTCCAAATGCACAGGTCGCGTATTCTCGTGTCCAACTGCACAGGCCGCGCATTTTCGTGTCCAAGTGAACAGATCGCGCATTTTCGTGTGCAAGTGAACAGGCCGCGCATTTTCGTGTGCAAGTGAACAGGTCGCGCATTCTCGTGTGCAAGTGAACAGGCCGCGCATTTTCGTGTGCAAGTGAACAGGTCGCGCATTTTCGTGTCCAAGTGAACAGGTCGCCCATTTTCGTGTCCAAGTGAACAGATCGTGTATTTTCGTGTCCAAGTGAACAGGTCGCGAATTCTCGTGTCCAACTGCACAGGCCGCGCATTTTCGTGTGCAAGTGAACAGGTCGCGCATTTTCGTGTCCAAGTGAACAAATCGCGCATTTTCGTGTCCAAGTGAACAGATCGTGCATTTCGGTGTCCAAGTGAACAGGCCGCGCATTTTCGTGTCCAAGTGAACAGATCGCGCATTTTCGTGTCCAAGTGAACAGGTCGCCCATTTTCGTGTCCAAGTGAACAGATCGTGTATTTTCGTGTCCAAGTGAACAGGTCGCGAATTCTCGTGTCCAACTGCACAGGCCGCGCATTTTCGTGTGCAAGTGAACAGGTCGCGCATTTTCGTGTCCAAGTGAACAAATCGCGCATTTTCGTGTCCAAGTGAACAGATCGTGCATTTCGGTGTCCAAGTGAACAGGCCGCGCATTTTCGTGTCCAAGTGAACAGATCGCGCATTTTCGTGTCCAAGTGAACAGATCGTGCATTTCGGTGTCCAAGCGAACAGGCCGCGCATTTTCGTGTCCAAGTGAACAGATCGCGCATTTCGGTGTCCAAGTGAACAGGTCGCCCATTTTCGTGTCCAAGTGAACAGATCGTGTATTTTCGTGTCCAAGTGAACAGGTCGCGAATTCTCGTGTCCAACTGCACAGGCCGCGCATTTTCGTGTGCAAGTGAACAGGTCGCGCATTCTCGTGTCCAAGTGAACAGGCCGCGCATTTTCGTGTCCAAGTGAACAGGTTACGAATTTTCGTGTCCAACTGCACAGGCCGCGCATTTTCGTGTGCAAGTGAACAGATCGCGCATTTTCGTGTCCAAGTGAACAGATCGTGTATTTTCGTGTCCAAGTGAACAGGTCGCGAATTCTCGTGTCCAACTGCACAGGCCGCGCATTTTCGTGTGCAATTGAACAGGTCGCGCATTCTCGTGTCCAAGAGAACAGGCCGCGCATTTTCGTGTCCAAGTGAACAGATCGCGCATTTTCGTGTGCAAGTGAACAGGTCGCGCATTCTTGTGTCCAAGTGAACAGGCCGCGCATTTTCGTGTGCAAGTGAACAGGTCGCGCATTTTCGTGTCCAAGTGAACAAATCGCGCATTTTCGTGTCCAAGTGAACAGATCGTGCATTTCGGTGTCCAAGTGAACAGGCCGCGCATTTTCGTGTCCAAGTGAACAAATCGCGCATTTTCGTGTCCAAGTGAACAGATCGTGCATTTCGGTGTCCAAGCGAACAGGCCGCGCATTTTCGTGTCCAAGTGAACAGATCGCGCATTTCGGTGTCCAAGTGAACAGGTCGCCCATTTTCGTGTCCAAGTGAACAGATCGTGTATTTTCGTGTCCAAGTGAACAGGTCGCGAATTCTCGTGTCCAACTGCACAGGCCGCGCATTTTCGTGTGCAAGTGAACAGGTCGCGCATTCTCGTGTCCAAGTGAACAGGCCGCGCATTTTCGTGTCCAAGTGAACAGGTTACGAATTTTCGTGTCCAACTGCACAGGCCGCGCATTTTCGTGTGCAAGTGAACAGGTCGCGCATTTTCGTGTCCAAGTGAACAGATCGCGCATTTTCGTGTCCAAGTGAACAGATCGTGCATTTCGGTGTCCAAGTGAACAGGCCGCGCATTTTCGTGTGCAAGTGAACAGGTCGCGCATTTTCGTGTCCAAGTGAACAGGTCGCCCATTTTCGTGTCCAAGTGAACAGATCGTGTATTTTCGTGTCCAAGTGAACAGGTCGCGAATTCTCGTGTCCAACTGCACAGGCCGCGCATTTTCGTGTGCAAGTGAACAGGTCGCGCATTCTCGTGTCCAAGAGAACAGGCCGCGCATTTTCGTGTCTAAGTGAACAGATCGCGCATTTTCGTGTGCAAGTGAACAGGTCGCGCATTCTTGTGTCCAAGTGAACAGGCCGCGCATTTTCGTGTGCAAGTGAACAGGTCGCGCATTCTCGTGTCCAAGTGAACAGGCTGCGCATTTTCGTGTCCAAGTGAACAGGTCGCCCATTTTCGTGTCCAAGTGAACAGATCGTGTATTTTCGTGTCCAAGTGAACAGGTCGCGAATTCTCGTGTCCAACTGCACAGGCCGCGCATTTTCGTGTGCAAGTGAACAGGCCGCGCATTCTCGTGTCCAAGTGAACAGGTCGCCCATTTTCGTGTCCAAGTGAACAGATCGTGTATTTTCGTGTCCAAGTGAACAGGTCGCGAATTCTCGTGTCCAACTGCACAGGCCGCGCATTTTCGTGTGCAAGTGAACAGGTCGCGCATTCTCGTGTCCAAGTGAACAGGCCGCGCATTCTCGTGTCCAAGTGAACAGGTCGCCCATTTTCGTGTCCAAGTGAACAGATCGTGTATTTTCGTGTCCAAGTGAACAGGTCGCGAATTCTCGTGTCCAACTGCACAGGCCGCGCATTTTCGTGTGCAAGTGAACAGGTCGCGCATTCTCGTGTCCAAGTGAACAGGCCGCGCATTCTCGTGTCCAAGTGAACAGGCCGCGCATTTTCGTGTTTAAGTGAACCGTGTTCAAATAAACCGTGTCCAAATAAACGGTGTCCAAACGAACCGTGTTCAAATAACCCGTGTCCAAACGAACTGTGTCCAATTCGCCGTGTCCAAACAAACGGTGTCCAATTCACCGTGTCCAAATGAGTCGTGTCCAAATGAACCGTGTCCAAATGAACCGTGTCCAAATGAACCGTGTCCAAATGAACGGTATCCAAATGAACCGTGTCCATATAAACGGTGTCCATTTGATCGTGTCCAAATGACCGTGTCCAAATGAACGGTGTACAAGTGCGCCTCTCCCGTCATCCCCGCCAGGACGTCGAACCTCCCATCTTCCGGGATGCCTTTTTACGGACATCCCGGAGGTGCTGTACTTCTCGCGTCGTTTGAAAAGGGAGCGACGTTGCTCCCCGTTTGATGGAGAGACCAGCTGAGCTCAAGGCTCGCTGGGAGCTTATCCGGTTGGAGCACGTGTGCTCCCATTACTCGACAACCGTGGCGTCTTTCCCCCTAGAGGGGGGAGAGCAGGCCTTCAAAGACCCCCAATAACCATGGTTGTTAGGCAGGATTCGCCGCATCAGGGGGAACAGCCTCCCCGCGACGAATCCTCTCTGCCTCCTTTTTGGCGGACATTACCTGGCCGCAAAAGGCCAGGAATGCCCGCCACCTCTTCTCGTCCCCGACAATAGCCGCCACTATTGCCGGGAGGGAGAGATTATTTCCGACCTCTCCCTGTAGGACACGGCGCTGCTCAGCCCACGCGGGGCAGTGCTCTAGCCTGTGCTGCGCCGTGTCCCTCTCCTCGTCGCAGTGGTGACACTCTGTGGTAGCCTCCTTTCCTATTTGGTGCAAGTACTTCCCGAAACATCCGTGTCCGGTCAGCACCTGCACCGCGTGATATGACATCCCGTGCTTCCGACTGTCTAGCCATTCCGCTAGACAGGGTCGGATGGCGTCGACGGTCCTCTGGCCAAACTCGCAGTCGGCGAGATAATTCTGCCACTTCTCCACGAGGACCGTCTTTTCCTGGGCTCTGATTAGTCGACTGGCCCTGGGGACTATCTGTCTTCCCCCGGCCCGCAGCGCTTTCACCCGCCAATAAACTTCGG
The DNA here is from genome assembly GCF_030848795.1 of Temnothorax nylanderi. Taxonomy (NCBI): domain Eukaryota; kingdom Metazoa; phylum Arthropoda; class Insecta; order Hymenoptera; family Formicidae; genus Temnothorax; species Temnothorax nylanderi. The sequence continues at coordinate 42,590 of NW_027249710.1, read as the reverse complement.
CGTATTGTTGCGCCGCGAGCTTCAAGGGGGGAAGCCCCGCCAGGACCGTCGCCGCCGCATGCGAGACCGTGCAATATACACGTGACACTCTCTGGGCTAGTGGACGCTGCACCTGCCGCAACCGCCTTTGTATGTGTTGCGACTTTCCCGCAGCGTCCGCCCAGACCGGTGCGCCGTAGAGTGTCACGGCGTGCACGGTCGCGGCGTAGAGCCGGCGAGCACGACCGCTCGCCCCTCCCAGGTTGGGCATAAGCCTAGCCAAGCTGTTGGCTACCCCTTTAGCCCTGGGAGTTAGGCGAGCAAAGTGCTCGCCGAAACTCCAGGTGCCATTCAACCAGAGGCCCAAAACCTTCATATGGGCCTCCACGGAAACACGAATACCTTCCACCTCGATGTGGGCCTCCGGCGGTCTCCCCATAGATTTGTCGTAAAAGAAGACGGCTTGCGTCTTCTGGGGAGCCACCTTGAGGCCCACCTCACGCATCGCGGCTACCACCGTCGCCACTGCGACGTTTGCCTTTGCTATGGCCTCCTCCCAATTGTCTCCCTCAACTCCCAGGACTGTGTCGTCGGCAAAAACGTTTCGCCAACAGCCCGGGAGGAGGGGGACTCGGAGTACATAATCGTACCCCAGGTTCCACAGGAGCGGGCCCAGCACCGACCCCTGTGGAACCCCCCGCACGACCAGTTTGACCTTGACTCTTCCGTCTTGGTCAATATAGGCCAAATGCCTGTCCCATAGATAGCTGAAGATTATAGCTATCAGATAAGGAGGGACGCAGTAATGTTGAAGCGCCCTCCTTATCACCGGCCACGGCAGGGTGTTGAAAGCGTTCGCTATATCGAACCCGATACAGAGTAACCCTGCCGGCCTCCGCCGCGGCTTCCGAGAGGGCCCTGATGCGTAGTATCGCATCTACTGTTGACCTGCCCTCCCGGAAGCCGTACTGGTCCTGAGACAAGTTAGGACCGGTTTGGGACAAGTGCTGGACGATTCGGTCGGCAATTACTCTCTCGAAGAGCTTGCCGACCTCGTCCAGCAGGCAAATTGGCCTATATGCCGACGGCTGGTCGGCGGGTTTCCCGTTTTGGGAGGAGGACCAATTTGGCCATCTTCCAAGCATGGGGAAACCGGCCCCGCCTGAGACACTCGGTGAATAAGCGACGCAAGTGCTCGGCTAGTTCCCCCGTGACCAAGGACCAGGCTGTTCCGGGAACCCCATCGGGACCCGGGGCCTTACCGGCCTTCAACCTTTTGGCCGCCTTTTTCATCTCGTCCATGAAGACCGCGAGCTCCTCGTCCCACTCCGTGTCTATCGGGATGGGACCCTCCTCGGCCCTCTCCCCAGGATCGTCTGGGAAGAGGGTGTCTATTACTTCTTTGAGGAACTCGGGCTCCATGGACTCGGTGACCGGGGGCGCCGAGGTCCTCAACTTGTTGAGGACCATCTTGTAAGGGCGCCCCCACGGGTTTTCGTGTAGGTCCCGTAGGAGTTCCAGCCATGACTTGTCCTGCTTGATGGCCCAGGAATAGGCCCGCCTGGCGGAGCGGTACTCTATTCCTGCCTCCACGAAGCGTCGCGGCTGTCTGTGCTGGGCTTTCCTGGCCCGCAGCCAACGACGCCTCGCCTGGACGGAGGAGCGCCGTAATTCGGCGATCTTCTCTGTCCACCAATACGCTGCTTTGCGCGGATGCGGCCTTGATCGGGGCATAGCGACGTCACACGCCGCTTTCATTATGCTACCGATTCTCTCCGCGACCGCATCCACGTCTTCGGTTGCGTTCAGCGTATCGTCTACCCATAAGGAAGTATGGATGGAGGCTTTTAAAAGGTCTCCATCCATCCTCCTATACGCCCAGCGCGGGAAGCGCAACTCCGCTTCTCTGCGGCAGGCCTGGACCTCTGGGAGGGTGACCGGGAGACCCATCTCGATAAAAAGGTGATCCGAGAGGGTTTCAATCTCCTCGGCCACCCTCCATCCCTCAACCCTGCGCGCGATGTAAGGGCTGGCCCAGGTGAGATCTATTATAGATCCACCTCTATGCCTTACGAAAGTCTGCACATTGTCCGAATTGAGCAATGACAGACCCAGGCCCGCCGCCCAATCCTCCAGGATCCTACCCCGGGCATTCGTGGCCGGGGAGCCCCACAACACCGATTTGGCGTTGAAATCCCCGGCCACTAAAACTTGTTGCTCGGTGAATAGGATCCTTCTCAAGCAGGTCTGCTAATACCTGCTCAAAGTGGGCCGTGTCCCGGTTGGGGGATATGTAAACACCCCCCACAACCACACGGCCCCACCTAACCGCGACATACCCGTCACCTGCCTCCAAGCGAGAACAGGCGACGGGCACCGCCGCTTGTCTCCACGTTATGGCTACCGAGCCGCACCGGCTACCCGCCCATTGCGGATGATCCGGCGGGATCCAATACGGCTCGGCAGCCACCCCCAGACCACACCCGCGCTCCGCCATTGTGTGCATAAACACATCTTGCGAAGCGCGGGCATGGTTTAAATTAGATTGAAGGAGGCGGTTTAGGGGCATTAGTAATATTCCCCGTCTTCAAAGGCCTCCTCCTTATTCTCCTCTCGTTCAGTCGCGCCGGACTGGGTCTCGTTCCGCGACTCCTTTTCCGCTTGACCGCTTGACGCAGGGGTCTCGGTTGGAGCCGGTGTCGGCATTGGGGCTGGCTGCTGCGACACCAACGGCTCCGTGTCCATCTCTTCGTTGTCCCGAGTTGATTCGGGATTTTGAACGATGGCCAGTGGCGGCGGCGGTAGCGATGATGACCGTTTCGCCGCATCCTGGTCTCTGTTCTTGCGTTTCCTCTGGGCCTTAGGCCTCTCTTCCGCGTCGCCTGTTTCCGTAACCGGAGCCGATCTCTTGACCGGCTGCTTGCTCGGGATGCGGATGTTAGTCTCCTCTACGTTTATAATTCTCGGCAGTGGACGAGAAGACCCCGTCTCGTCCACCTCCATCCTCTCCGTTCCTTTATTCGTCGAGGACCTGGGTCTAGTCGCTCCCATGGCTGCTCTAGACTTACCCTTTTTCTTCGCTGAGGAGCACGCTTTGCTCCCAGCGCGATGTCCGGCCGGTTTCCCCATGTCCGAGCAAACCGGGCATCTGGGGGCCGCGGCGCAGTCCCGGGCCAGGTGTCCGCCATCGCCACACCTGTAGCACCGGGAACTGCGGTCCGTCGGGTTCGTGCATTGGGCACGGACGTGACCCCCCTCCAGGCATCTGAAGCACTAGAGGGGTCACGTCTCCAGTGCCTGTACCCGGGCATCAAACCAGCCCACCCGCAATTTGCCGCCGGCGCCAATGATGGCATTGACGGCTGCGAGTGGGCACTTCACCCAAGCTGTATTTAGACCGTTGGGCCCTCTGCGCAGCGGTCCAACTTGGATGTGGGATGTCGTGCAGCCGCCCTTTTCGACAACGACTGCGGCGACTTCTTCCTCCGTAACAGAGTCCTCTAGATCGAGGATCCTGATTTCGCCCTTCTTAGATGGTCTGAAGATTTTGACCTCCGGGCGACCCTCGAATAGCATAGCCAGCTGCTCCGCCAGCTGGTCTGCCTTGGGGGCATTTTCCCTGCCGGGGATCTCAATTATGAGAGCCCCGGTTTGGGCTCTCTTTGGCTTAAAGCCTTTAGTAAAGCCCAATAAACTGAGGTCTATCTTGGCTCTAGCCTTTTTCAATAGTTCCTCATAGTTTCCGTCCGCGCTGGTTATTGTCACCGCCTCGCTGCGTGGCAACTTCCTCTTGGCCGCTTTGGCCGTCGAGGCAGTGTTATCCCGCTTAGCCTGAGAGGGCTTCGCCGCGTTGGATGCTCCTTTGTTCGATGGAGTTCCTCCCGCACCCTTGTCTTTGCCGGCAGTTTGCGGCTTTACTCCCTTCCCCTTCTTCGTGACCGTTTTCCAGGCCTCGGTGTTAGCCTTGGTGGCTTGTCCTGTCTGGACGGGAGGGGTTGGGGCAGTCTTGTTCTGCTTCTTACCGGTGGTGCCTGTTGTCGCTCCCGAAGCCTTACCCTTGGCTACGGGGGCTTTCTTCGCCATCTCGGCAAAGATAGACCCAGGCTGGGCCTTGCCTTTTCCACTCTTGGCTTGATTAGCCTTATTGCCGGCGGGGGCCTTGACTTCCGTTGTCTTCTTATTTAAAGGAGTTCCGCCAGTTGACGGCGATTCCTTAGTCCCGCCCCTGGTACTAGTCGTAGCCGGCGCTTGGGTGGCCGATAGTTTAGCCATCAGCGCGTTAAACATACCCTCGAGCTTGTCCAGTCGGGAGCTTACCGGATCTACACTCGTTGGTTTCTCCGTTGGCGAAGCACCCCTCGGAGCAACCGCCCCTTCTAGGACCGTCGATTTACCACCTATCGCGGGTCTTATCACGGGTGGCATTCCGTCGTTGTCAATTTCTTGGAGAATTTTCCGCCTGTTCTCCTTGGCGGCCTTCCTCTCCTTGGCCTCGACGTTGTCGTCATCTTCGTCGGACGAGTCCGGGATGACGTTCTTCCTCTCCTTCCGTCTAGTGCGCTTTTCAATGACCAGTGATGGAGGGATGCTCCTATCTCTTTCCGCCTCCGCATTCATCAATTCCTCTTCTCTTGAGAGCCACACCTTTTCCACGTATCCGCGTAACTTGGCGTTGTCCTTGCGGAGAGCGGCTACCTGAGAGCGGAGCTCGTCTAGCTCCACATCTCTGGCAGTTTGATTTACCTGCCCAAGTCTGGTGACCAAATGCGTCACCGCAGCCGTGATCGTTGCTGCTGCGTCGTTTAAATGTTTCTGGTCCTCTGAGTCTCGCCGTAGTGCATATCTTGTCCACCTTACGGACAGACTCAATTATCCTACTCGGGAGATCATTCGTCGGAGCTAGCTTGAACTCCTCTAGTCTCTCGATCTCTCGAACTTTCCTACTCCTAGAGAGGTCCACCCCGACGGATGGGTCCTCCAGGTCGCGGAGTCTTTTCTCCTTTTTTAATCTTTCTTTACGGGCGAGGAGAGCCTTTTTGATTTCCCAGTCGCCCGTAGTGACTGGTCGTCCCCTCTTACGCTCCGTATTCTTGCTCCAGAGCTTCCCGTCTGCCGGATTAACATAGACAGACGTGTCTGAAACGTCCGGATCGTTGTCCTTCTCGATGGTTTCGACGTCGATCGTACTGGCGTCCGAAAGCTCCAATTCAGGCTCCGCCAGGATCGAATTAAACCCAGCCAGGGCCTTCTTCAATCTGTCCAGGAGTTTGTCGGCCCCAGGCTTCTTTTTTGAAGCGGGGGTCCGAGAAGTCCGATCCGCACCCTTTTGCGCCAATGGAATGTCCTCGTCAAGGGTTGTATTACCCCGCGAGGATTTCAAGGCCCTATCGCGCGCGCTTTGTGGGCCCGAGGATTTTCCTTGGGTTGTCCTCGAGGCGCTCTTTGACCTTCCCCCTTTGGGATTGAGAGTCCCTTTGGGAGGGGCCATTGAGCTCTTCTTGCCTCCTTTCTTGAGGGTCTCGTTGCCTCTAGGAGCCGACTCACTTCCCTCAAAATTACGGAGGAAGCCGTCCAGGTTTGTATTCTGGGCGCCCCCGCTCCAGGCACTACAGCCTGGTACTTGGCTGCTCCCGGTGAGAACAGTCCTTGCAGCGCTCCGCTGCTCATCCGGGCGCGACCGCCCGTCGACGGCACCACCGGCCAGCGAGGGATCGGCCGAGTTCTCGATCCCGACCCTCGCTCGTGCTCCCTAAGCTCGTCTGAGTATGAAGAAGGGGTGAATTTGACATGACATTATCTTCTCCCTTACCCCCCACGGCTCCGTTTGTCAGGGCATGCCCTCACCGACCGTACCCCAACAGAGGGCCGGCCGGGCCCCGAGTTCCCCCGGGGGACAGACTACACCGCTGTCCCGGAATGTTACATCGGGACGGGTCCCTGCCCCTTACTCCCCCGCGGGCGCAGCCCATCAAGGAGCTAACGCACCGCGGGCTTTCGGGGGTCCCTCGCCTCCGACAACGAGGGCACCGTGGGGGGCGTTGCCACGACGGGAGGAGACTCCCCCGGCGTTCCGGGCGTAAGAGGCTGCAACCTCTCCACCGCCCTTTCCGCCGGAGGAGCCGGCGAAGTAACCAGGGCCGTCGGCCGAGGCAATTGTCCGCACCGACGCCCCATATTGCACGCTGGCGGACTTGGGGTAGGGAGAGCCCCCACCATACCCCTCCCGCGCGCTAAGCCAACGGGGGCGGATCCGGCCAAGAACCAGCTCGATCCTGGTCCCCCCCGCCGCCGCCCGCGAGAGGACAGGGCACAGGGACACCCCCAGATGATGCAGTCATCCGCTCAGCGTGCCTGCTCGCGCCGTCGGCCCTGACGTCCGACGACGAGACCCGCCGGCCCCGACCTCGGAATACGTCCGAGCGGCCCGACGGGTCTCCCACCCAGGTCGCTCCGGCCCCGACCTCGAAATACTTTCGAGCGGCCCGAGACGACCCTCCGCACCGGCGGCACCGTGGGCACCGTCCACGACCCTGGTGTGCGAGTCACCGATGCGGGCCTCTCCTTCGGTCGACCCGGCACCACGTACCGGGCCAGCCCGAAAGAGGGTTACCCACTTCTCCCCTGCCGGAGCACCGGCGTGCAATGGGTATAGTGAGAAGTGGGTCTTCCCGCTCCTTCGGCGAGACGGCATCCCTGCCCGCCTCGGGAACGGAGAGAACAGTAACCCTCCCCTCCCCACGGGCTCACCCTCCCTGGCCCTGCCGGAGCACCGGCGTACAATGGGCAGAGAGGGGGCCTATCCCCGGTGGTTTTTTATCGAGGTTTTCCTTCCTCCAGGTCGGCGGGAGGAGTAGAAACTCCCCCCTCACGGTCCCGACCGGGCGTTTGAAGTCAGGGTCGCCATCCCCTACCGGCAAATCGGGTCTCCGGTCTTCTAGAAAACCAGAGACCCTTACGGGGGTTGCCGGACCCCCATTCTTCCCGCCACTTCGATCCATAGATCGGCGGCAGGAAGGGTGGACTCTTGGACCCCGCACCTCACCAACGGGCTACCACAACATCCTCTGCGAGCAGAAGATGTCGGACGTAGCCCGCCGGATCCGAACGGGGAGCCCTCTCACCACGCCAAGGTGGTCCACCACGAGAGAGATGGTAAGTCTGCTGTCGGTAAGTGGTCTTACTTATGGTAAGTCTGCTGTCGGTAAGTGGTCTTACTTATGGTAAGTTCTACTGTTTTAACTTATCTTAGCATTTTATTTATGTTTTTAAATTTTCCCGGGAGTGTGGTGGGGGTGGACGTAACAGGTGTAAATTTCTATGCGAGGTTCATAAAAGATCGTGCGCGTATAGCAGAACCCCTTCACCGACTGTTGGATGACAACACGGAATGGAAGTGGACCGACAAGGAACAGAAATCGTTCGATGGATTGAAGAACAAACTCGCTGGATCGGAAGTGTTAATACATTTCAACGACGCCCTGCCAATAGTATTATCAGCCGACGCTTCTCCTTATGGAATCGGAGCTGTACTGGCGCATGAAATGCCGGATCACCGAGAAAGAGCAATCGCTTTTTCGTCCAAATCGCTGAGTAAAACACAGCGACACTATGCGCAATTGGACAGAGAAGCATTGGCTCTCGTAGAGGCGGTCAAACATTTTCACCAATTCATAGCGGGGCGAAGGTTCAAGCTGATCACAGATCACAAACCTCTGTTGGGAATTTTCGATCACAAGAAAAAAAATCAGGGTATAATATCATTGAAATTAAACAGGTACAAAATTACACTGTCGGCGTATGATTACGAGTTGATTTATCGACCGGCTAAAAACCACGGAAACGCGGACTTACTCTCGCGTTTTCCCTTGCAGGAAAAGGCGGCCAAAGACAAAAAAATCGGGGACGTGCTGATGCTCAAAGGAATCACGAAGAACCCGATTACACCAGAAGAAATACCTGCGGAAACAGGAAAAGATAAGGGACTACGGACGATAAAGAAATGGCTGCAAACACGGTGGCCAAGCAAGATACCTCCGGAACTAAAAGTATTCTGGCAGAAAAAAGACGAATTGTCAATTATAAACGACTGCATAATCTGGGGAGCAAGGGTAGTGGTGCGGCGAGCCTTGCAACCAGAGGTACTGAACTATTTACATACGAATCATCCCGGCATAGTGACCACAAAAGCGTACGCACGGTCCTACGTTTGGTGGCCAGGGATTAATCGTGACATCGAGCTGAAGATAAAAAATTGCGACAAATGTCAAGAGGTGCGAAATAATCCACCTAGAGCTCCAGTACAAGCATGGGAATCGCCGAATGAGCCATGGAAGCGGCTCCACGTGGATTTCACCGGGCCGTTCCAGGGACAAATTTTTTTAATCATCGTGGACGCCTACTCAAAATGGACGAAGGTAAGACACGTTCCCTCTACGGCGTCGGGCAACGTAATCCGGGAATTCCGGAAAATATTCGCTTCTTTCGGAATTCCTCAGATGATCGTATCGGACAACGACACAGTGTTCAGATCGGCGGAGATGGAAAAATTCTACCGAAGAAACGGAATCGAATTCGTCTTCATAGCGCCGTATCATCCATCGTCGAACGGTCAGGCCGAGAGAGCAGTTCAGACAACAACAAAATCCCTCAAAACTTTACAAGAGGGTGATTGGGAAGTAAAAATCAGTAGGTTCCTATTAAAACAACATTCAACACCAGCGGCAGCTACAGGAGTAACACCAGCGGAACTGATGCTGCAAAGAAAATTACGGACACCACTAGATGTTATTTTGCCGGAGGGAAAAAATAAATCAAAGGAAGAGAAGAACAAAAAGACTCCTGAAGGTGTCCGAGAATTAAAGGTAAACGACCAAGTTCAAATGAGAACACACCGACCAAAGGGATCAAAATGGACCAGAGGGACGATAATAGAGAAAACCGGACCGCTATCCTACTTGGTACGAGAAGAAAACACAGGATCGTTACACAAACGGCATATTGATCATCTGCGTAAAGTACCCAAATTGACTACAAACGACAAATTGCGGAAGAAAGAAAACCACGACAAAGAAGATGAAAGCAACAGATCAAGCAAAAAGTACGGTCACAATCTCAGGAAGACGACGGAAAAGTCTACAGTACCCTACGACTGATCCAGGGGTGAGGGATGTCATGTACTCGACGACGACGGCAACACCGCGGCGTCGGCTCGCGAGTCGCCGATGAGTCAGTCGGCTGCCGGCTCCGAACCGGGCTATGTCTCGCGAACCGTGACAAATCGTATCGAATAAAGAAAGCCGTTAAACCAAATCCCAGTTGTCCGTTGATATCCTTCAAAGTGTCTTTCCATTCCAATCTAAACTTTAATTCTTTTTAACAAAATATAATATTACAAAGAATTAAAAAGATAACAAAATAAAAATATTGAATTAAAATAAAATAACTAAATTTTTCGAGGTAACAACCACGCGTGTACTTGGCGCCCTTTTTTTACCTTTTTTGAAAAAGGTAATTTTTGTACTGTATATCATACGGCAAGCGGCCGAGAAACACCCGACAATAATATAATACCCAAAAAGGAAAGCGATACCGCAATATTGTATTAAATAACGATTTAAGTTAAGAAACTCGATGTAAATTATGTAAGACAAAAACTTATGTAAGTCATTCGTTTTCTTTTTTCAAAGGGGGAGGAATGTCATAGCCCGACCAGCTTTTGGGAATAAGAACACGTTTAATAACACAGGACCACAAAAATTTTTTTTTGAAAAGCAACTGGGATCAGAGTAAGTGTTTCTTATAGATTTTGGGTCACTGAATCCGAATTCGTAAACCGTTTTGCTCCATCACGTCTAGATTTTTAGATAATCGAGAAAAATAGCGGAAAATATGTGAAAATTGAAATAAACATTTAAAGAAAGAGCAAAAGTATAACATCAAAGAAAGAGAAAAAATATAACATCAAAATGCGGTCGCAGAACTGATTTAAATATATTTTGGTAAGTTAAATAAAGTGCAAAAAAGGAGAATGTTAAAAAAGGGACGAATTTCGCACAAAAAGGTGTAAGTAAAAGAAATAGTGTTTTTTGTAGATCTTGATCTCCTGAATACGATAAAGCTAATAAAAAGTTCGTGGTGCTTGGGGAACACCTTGAAAATTGAGCATAAACGTGGTGTATTTACAGAAATTCGGATGAGATATATGCTATATCATAAAATGTACTGGTGAAAGATTTGTTGGGGAGAGAGAAAAGGGGGAAGAAAGAGTGTTTTGTGTGCGTGTGTGTGTGCATGTGTGCGTACGCGAGTGCGGGTGCGTGTGCGGGTACGGGTGTGTGCGGGTGTGCGCGTGTGTGTGCGCGTGTGTGCGGGTGTGTGCACACACGCACACACGCGCACGCACCCGCACCCGCACCCGCACCCGCACCCGCACCCGCACCCGCACCCGCACCCGCACCCGCACCCGCACCCGCACCCGCACCCGCACCCGCACCCGCACCCGCACCCGCACTCGCACCCGCACCCGCGCACGCACCCGCACCCGCATCCGCACCCGCGCATGCACCCGCGCACGCACACACGCACACACACACGCACGCACGCACACACACACGCACCCGCGCACACACACGCGCACACGTACACCCGCACCCGCGCACACACGCGCACACCCGCACCCGCACCCGCGCACATACACACACGCACACGCACCCGCGCACGCACACACGCACACACACGCGCACACATACACCCGCACCCGCGCACACACCCGCACACATACACCCGCACCCACGCACATACACACACACACACGTACACGCACCCGCATCCGCGCACGCACACACGCACACACACACACGCACGCACCCGCGCACATACACACACACGCACCCGCGCACACACGCGCACACCCGCAACCGCGCGCGCGCACGCACGCGCGCACACACACACACAACACTCTTTCTTCCTCCTTTTCTCTCTCCAACAAATCTTTCACCAGTACATTTTATGATATAGCATATATCATCCGAATTTCTGTAAATACACCACGTTTATGCTCAATTTTCAAGGTGTTCCCCAAGCACCACGAACTTTTTATTAGCTTTATCGTATTCAGGAGATCAAGATCTACAAAAAACACTATTTCTTTTACTTACACCTTTTTGGGCGAAATTCGTCCCTTTTTTAACATCCTCTTTTTTTGCACTTTATTTAACTTACCAAAATATATTTAAATCAGTTTTGCGACCGCATTTTGATGTTATATTTTTGCTCTTTCTTTAAATGTTTATTTCAATTTTCACAGATTTTCCGCTATTTTTCTCGATTATCTAAAAATCTAGACGTGATGGAACAAAACGGTTTACGAATTCGGATTCAGTGACCCAAAATCTATAAGAAACACCTACTCTGATCCCAGTTGCTTTTCAAAAAAAATTTTTTGTGGTCCTGTGTAATCAATACGTGATCAAAGTAGAAAAGAAAGATATTAATATAAGATGAGACTATTAAATTATTAAAGAGGAACGTGACGAGAAGAAAGCGAGTTACAGTTCTGTTCCCAGAATGCTGAGACAGCGGCGGAGTCGCGTGGAACAGATACGGAGCAGCGTACGTGCTCCGATCGCAATCAGGGTCATCACACTCCTTCCGCCTTAATGAAATGAATATAATATGTCAATAGCGACAGGATCAGACAGATCGCTTTTGAGAGTAACCGCGCATCCTACTTAACGCGTGTTGATTTAAGTTACTATTTAAATTTCTTGTAATAAAGTGAGAGCAAATACATCCTCTTTTACTGTAAAGTACGGAGTGTCGTTTATTAGTGCGTGGATCCTAATCCTTTGGGCGCCTACATCCCGACAAAGTCCTTCCTTCACGGCTACGGGCACAACAGACTACAAATGGCAAATAATCATCATGACGATTCGACCATTGGTTTTTGTCCGATTAATCGTCAAGACGTTAAAAATCTTTGATACTTATATATAAGCATCTCATTTTTAAATAATTTTAAATAAAATTAAATTATTAAATTTATATGCCTCAGTGGTCGAATTGGTACGGTGCCCTACACAGAATGAGGGAGGTTCTAGGTTCGAACCCTGGCTAAGGTAATATTTTTCGCAATAAATTTAATAATTTAATTTAATTTAAAATTATTTAAAAATGATATGCTTATATATATAAGTATCAAAGATTATTAACGTCTTGACGATTAATCGGACCAAAATCAATGGTCGAATCGTCACGATGATTATTTGCCAAATGTAGTCAATGAAATGAAAGTCTAATTGTTTAAAAATATTATTAATGTAATGTAATGTAATAAATAATGCAATTAATAATACTAAAAATGCGCTATATATCCGAAATAGGAGGGATACACAAGATATTAAGCTAAACAAAGAATACAAGAGCTATGCGCTTGTATTTTGCTATATTAGATTCTTTATTATCTTTTTACACTTATATATCATGAAATAACTATTAAACCTTTTACATTTCCTACAGTAATTATTTTATGTAAGTCATAATATATGATCGCGCTACTTACTATATTGAGAAATCAATATAACTCACGACAGTTTCGTTAATATTAACAGTAAAGAACTAAAATTACAACGCAATACTAATATGATATAAAGGCACATAACAGTGATTGCGAACAAATATAAATACTGTTAATTAAACAATTTTGATTTTTAGTCATATTTGTAGCCACATAATGAAGATTTGCTTGATAAACTTGCGGCTCAAAGCGTTTGACGGGCAATATTGTTGCGCGAGTTTTCTCGTCCAAAGCGTCTGACGGGCAATATCGTCGCGCGAGTATTTTCGTCCAAAGCAGTTAACAGGTTAAGTTATTGGTATACAATCCAAGAAAAAGACTTTATTTAAGTATATTTGTACAGGGTGTATCAAGACGATACAGAGCGGTACGGCGGGTTGCCCATTCGAGCAGGCGCGCATGGTCGTTCACAATTGCGTTGACTTCGGTGCATCACCTATAATCACTCGCATATCTTTTTTACAATAAAATGGACTTTGTAGCGCCCGAAGTTGCAATACAATTGTGACGGATTTCCGTAGCAGTAACGTTAAAACAGAAGTCGAGATGACAATACAGGTTATAAAATAAATTTTATTAAGAAAACGAAAGACATCTTCTCTCTTACGAAAAAAGCTCGTACCATAGTCCATCATAATAATTATATATTATAATTTTATTACTTAAATTATTTTTTGCACACAATGTTTATGCATAGGACAAAAGTCAGCAATTAGTATATGTGTGCAAATTTAAATTATAAGTCGGCTAATAAATTTTATTCAATGTAAGTTTAAATAATGGCAGAAATCACCATTAACAAATCTTACAATATTCATTTTGTTTAATTAATAAATAATTTATCATTAAATTGATAATCAATTTAATATATCAATACTAATGAGCATTATATAATTCTTTATATAAATGATGCTGCTGCATCTTAAAAATCTTAATCTTAAACTCATAAACAAGAGGTTTATTAGTATAAAATATACATTTTAAATATGATGCTAATGTCGTAAAAATGGAAGGCAGGCCGCAATTTTGTACGCTGAGCGTTTTCCTGAAAAGCGGCACCCGGCACACGGGTATTTCCATACCTTATTAACTCGCCTTATCCAGCATGGCACGTTACACACGTCAACACGCGCACGAAATCATCATCGCCCGGAAGAAATTATCAATCAAGTGAGAGAAGCAGTTACAGAAAATCCGCACACCAGCACGAGAAGTATCGGATATAATCTTGGTATGGACCATAACAAGGCACATAGAATTATTAAGAAAGATTTGAGAATGCATCCTTACAAAAGACACAACTCAAATGTTGCTCCCCCAAGATTTGCTCCGTCGAGAAAGATTTTGTGATTGGGTCTCAGAACAGGTAAATTATATATTGCTTCCTCATAGAGGAAGCTTTGTTTTCGTAAATTCGTATATAAACTTTTGTATAAAGTTGGTTCTAATTAACCAAATTTAAAAGAATTATATATAAAATTGGGGTAGAAGAAACCAAAGAAAAGATTGTTTTTTGAGTTTTTTGTTCAATTTTTTCTACCCCTATTCCATATATAATTCTTTAAGATTTGGTTTAGTTTTTTAGTTATATAAAAAACACAGTGTAGTGTTAAATGTTAATACCCTTTTAAGAAGGTATGAAATCGATGTTTGAACTTTGCGAAGCTGACCGAGTGTCGAGCGTTTATTTTATAAATGACTGTATAAGTTACTGATTTCATTTAACAGTAGTACCTCATGGGTGACGAAGAAATCTATTATGATTTTACAAACGTCGGTTAACTTTAAAAAAAAAACCTTAGTTTACTCACTATTCATCTCTTTCTAAGGGGGACAGTTAGAACATCTCAAGTCTCAATAATTGAGACTTCAAAAAATGATGTTTTAAAATAATAAAAAAGTGTGCAAGTAGAAACTTGCACATTGTTTCCTCATAGTTTTTAAGTGTGCAAGTAGAAACTTGCACATTACTTCCTCATAGTTTTTATTCTATATTATTTGTTAGTTTAATACTCTACTATTATTATCTGCGTGACTGCTATGATTTTGAAGTATTTGTGAGTTTAGTTTTCTACCAGTATTATCTTGCTCATCAACGACGCCTTCCGCGCGTTTACTAAATTAACGTAATTCTCCGCTTATTTCTGGCGTCCGCGTTACTGCCATTCTTATTGTTCAAAACTTGACTCCCGTGTTATCAGCTATCTATTTGCTTTTTCTGATTAATGAAAGCCGAAATGGCCGCATTGTTTTCCGAAAGTTATTCTACAATAAATGTTCCTTTTCATTTGTTAGCTGACTGAGTTAATGATTTGCGTGTCACCCCGCCGAACATCGCGCTGCCCTTAATTAACCCCGCCACCCTCAGAAAAGATTTCTAGATACAATGCTATTACTCTTAAATCTAATCATAAAATAGGATCGAAATAGGGCCAATCATATTTAGTATTGAAACAACAATATTTTAATCTTAAATAGAAAATTTCTTAAGTTTAGAATAAAATATTCTTGATACTATCCCTCTAACTTTCTCAGAAAGATGCAGATAGAACTTTGTGACAATCCTATAATATTCTTGATTCAATAATAGACGAATCTGAAAAAAAATCTTATTCTATTCTTGCTAAAAGAGAATTTGTAGATTGTTAGGAATCTATTATATTATTTTTTCAAGATCCTTTTTGTGATAGAATGAAATAAAGGTATTTATGAACAAAAACAGCTATTATTTTGTAACGTTTTATTATTACGTTTTTATACAAAACGTATGATTTTCGATTATTTTTATGATTTATGATTTTACACTTATGATCATACAAAACGTATTTGATAGAAAGCCGTTTTATTCTCCATTGATTTATCTTTCATAGAGAAATCAATGGAGAATAAAACGGAACGGAACCAATCGTTGATCATTAGCAATAATTCTGATGTTGGTTGCTGTATGGATAGCCAAATCTTGAAATTTTAAGTAATGCCATTGATCAGTGAAATCAATTTTATAAGCATGGAAATGAGTATTAAAATTTACTGTGGTAAGTTTCTTAAGTAAAAAATATACAATATTATCTCTGGATACAGATATTGTATAAATATAACCAAATTGAGGATTTTTACTTCTTTCCCAATCTACAACAACCAACATGCCATTCTCATAATGAGAGTCATTAATTTTAATCCATTTAACAATATTCCATTTTGAGAAACATATAACTTCAGGTAATATATAACGAAAACTAGAAAATTCTTTTACCTCAGTCCTATATGGACAGTCTGAACGCATGAAAATGATATTTTCAAAGATAAACCTTTCCCAGCCAGTATAACCGACAGCAAAATTTAAGTTGGTGCCTTTTATAGCTATAGAATAAGATCAATTGATTCTGTTGGCAGACGAATAGGCTATTTGTTTTCCTTCTCTATGTTTAGCTTCCATTCTAATACATGATAATGGCTCAAGAGGACCTATTTCAGGAATAATATCTGGATAATGGATATTTAGATGCATCTCAGGCGTTTCGCGGCGCGCGGCCGTCGCGCGGATCGCGCCTAATATTATGGCTTAGTCTAAACGCAAGAATATATAAGCTTAAATTTATATATTCTTGTCTCAAGATATTAAGTCAATCTTATTTTATTCGAGAGAAGAGAATAGGAATTATTGATTTAATCTCAATATTGTTTTATTTTTATACTACTTCAGGTTGTGATGAGATTAAACATGTCAAGAATATTTTTTGTCTCGTTATTAGAAATCTTTTCTGAGGGCGCGCCCTGCTATTAGGTCGAGCTAGCCGATTCCTCGCACACCGACTTATTTCGCCTTGTTTCTCTCTCTTTAGTTTCTCGCGATTTCGCGGACGCGAATTCACGCGTCTGGCGCCCAACAATAAAATTCGGTTAGTGGAGTGTCGGAGGTGCGAGAGAACTGCCGGAGAGGCCTATCATCCTTCTCTCCTTCCCCTTTTGATCCGTCACACGGCCCGGACCGCTCCGGGAGTGAAAAAGACGTGACAATATATATATAATATATATATATTAATAATCTGAAATAAATGTTATTAGGCACGAGATCCGTTGATAACCGTTTCCATCGTTATTTATAACGATAAAAACGATTATCAGCGGATCTTATGTCTAACAACATTTATTTCAGATTATTAATATTTCATCATTAACATTAATAATTAATTCAATATACTGATGCTAATAAGCATCTTTATGTAAATAATGCTACTGAATCTCATTTAAATCTACAAGAAATTTATTACTGAAAAGTATTCATTAAATATTATGATAATTTGCCTTATATAAACTATTTATTAGCATCATATTTAAAATGTATATTTTATACTAATAAACCTCTTGTTTATTTTATACTAATAAACCTCTTGTAGATTAAGATTAAGATTTTTAAGATGCAGCAGCATCATTTATATAAAGAATTATATAATGCTCATTAGTATTGATATATTAAATTAATTATCAATTTAATGATAAATTATTTATTAATTAAACAAAATGAATATTGTAAGATTTGTTAATGGTGATTTCTGCCATTATTTAAACTTACATTGAATAAAATTTATTAGCCGACTTATAATTTAAATTTGCACACATATACTAATTGCTGACTTTTGTCCTGTGCATAAACATTGTGTGCAAAAAATAATTTAAGTAATAAAATTATAATATATAATGATTATGATGGACTATGGTACGAGCTTTTTTCGTAAGAGAGAAGATGTCTTTCGTTTTCTTAATAAAATTTATTTCATAACCTGTATTGTCATCTCGACTTCTGTTTTAACGTTACTGCTACGGAAATCCGTCACAATTGTATTGCAACTTCGGGCGCTACAAAGTCCATTTTATTGTAAAAAAGATATGCGAGTGATTATAGGTGATGCACCGAAGTCAACGCAATTGTGAACGACCATGCGCGCCTGCTCGAATGGGCAACCCGCCGTACCGCTCTGTATCGTCTTGATACACCCTGTACATGCCCAATACTTTTAAATAAAAATAAAAATAAAAATACAAATAAAAATAAAATAAAAATAAGAAGCGAAGACACAATTGATCTGTAGAAAGTTTATCGCGTCCTGCCTATTTTACAGCCTAATAAACAATAATGTCTTCTTACATTTTAAATAAACGTTACTTAATATGTTATGTTGTTTATAATATCCAACATATTTATATTGCAAAAATTTAAACAAATATTTTATTTTTCAAAGCAATATTTCTAAAAGGTTTTGCAAATATTACTGAATATATTTGTATGCAATCTTTAAAAAACGCAATGACCTTAGATAGTTGTTAAAAAGTCATGTGATGGAAAATGTTCTATAAAGTTTGGCTAGAAATGCTTTATTACAATGTTATGTATAATATTATGTATTTAAGATCAGAAAAGTATATGTTTGTTCCGCCAATTGATTGACGAGAAAAACTCTATTTTATAATCGACAACGATTGGCTATCAGTGTCATGATAATTCAACCATTTGTTTTGGTCAGATTAATTGTCAAGACGTTTCGACCATGGGTTCATTATAAATTAATGTAATTTGAAGTTTATATATAAGCATCGTAATTTATTCTTTAAGATCACTATTCATATTCTGTAAATTGAAAAATCTGTTATCTGTATTTCGTGTTCTATTTCAGTATATTTGTTATTAATACTAGGTGCGCAACTAAGTTTCCGGGTTTTTTTGATCAATAAAAAATGGAAAATTTCAAGAGAAATACAAAAAATGGTTTATTCAAAGTATCGTCCCTCGCTAGCTATACATTTTCGCCATCTCTCTGGCAATACATGAATACCGCGACAATAAAACGACGCGTCTTTGGACCGAAACCATTCATCCAACCAATTTTGCACTTCTTCGAAATTGGTCAAGTGTAGCCCAACCAAGCCATGCGCCATCGACCGGAACAAGTGATAATCGGAAGGCGCCAGGTCTGGCGAATACGGCGGGTGCGGTAGCAGATCCCATTTCAGCGTTTTGATGGTGTCCTGGACGATGGAACTGCGATGGCACGGAGCGTTGTCGTGCTGCAATATTACTCGTTCGTGTCTCGTGTCCCATTCTGGCCGTTTTTCGAGCAATGTATGGTTTAAATTGATCAGTTGTTGTCGGGAGCGATGCCCATTGACAGTTTCGCCCGGTTTCAGCAGCTCATAGTACGATTCCTTTCTGGTCCCACCAAACGCAGAGTATTGTCTTCTTTCCAAAACGATTTGGCCGTGCCGTCGATGTTAATTCTTCACCAGGTGAAAGCCACGATTTTTTGCGTTTGGGATTCTCTAAATATATCCACTTCTCATTGCCAGTAACAATTCGATGAAGAAAACTCTTTCTTTCATGCCGCAAAAGCAAAATTTCGGAAGTGGCTCTTCGATTTTCCATCTGTCTCTCAGTCAACTAATGCGGCACCCATTTTCCTTCCTTTTGAATTTTTCCCATGACATGTAAACGTTTGGAAATACCTTGGTGAGTCATGTTTAATGCCTCCGCAAGTTGATCTTGTGTTTGCGTATCATCTTCATCCAATAACGCTTGCAGATCGGCGTCCTCAATTGTTTTTGGTCTTCCGGAGCGCTCCTTGTCCTCAGTGTCGAAATCGCCACTTCTGAAGCGTTTAAACCAATCTTCACAGGTAGTTTTCGATGGTGCATGTTCGCCGTAGGCCTCCTCAAGCAAACGACGTGTTTCAGCTGCATTTTTTTTTCAAGTTAAAGCAGAAAAGCAAAGCTTCCCGCAAATGCTGTTTATTTGGCACAAAACTCGACATCTCCGTTGTTAGAAAAAATATTTTTGCGTTGCGATATGTGTTTATATAACGACTGGTTATTGTTAACAGATGTCCAAGCTATAACTTCAGACAACTTCAGACATGTAAGTCGAGTACATGTGTTATTGGTGCCATCTATGTGTGAAACCCGGAAAATTAGTTGCGCACCTAGTATAATCACATTTAGAGGACCTTATTAAACACGGATTTCGTCTAATTTATAACATGTATTATTAAGCTTCCACTAATGAACAATAACAATTTTTTATTCGACCTGGCTATCTTTATTTATTGTAATCGTCACAACGTTTCGACTGTTGGTTTTGGTCAATTATAATTGTCACGATGTTTTCGATCATTAGTTTTAGCTCTTTTTAATCGATTTAACTTTTAATGTTAATAAAAAACTTTTCTTTTAAATCACTATAAAAAAGGCGATGTTCATTACTTCAGTTACATATAATAATTACTGTCTCATTAAACAAGGTTCGAGAAAGTGATTGAAGACTTTTTGACTCTACTTTTTATTATAAATGTTAATATTGGGCACAATTTACCGAACACTCAGTATAACATTGCATTGCAATGTTACTTTTTGTAAGTAAACGTATGATCGTAATTTTAACGTAGTTTCTTATTTCTGTTGCAAAAAATACTAAGTTGGAGAAATTTTCTCCCGCTACCCTTCGAGCAGTATCATTGTACGAGGATCATTTCACTGCTACGTCTTTTACAAACGCCACAAAAGTACGATTGACACGGAATGCTATACCAATTCCATACAATGACACAGGCTCTTCCGCAAATAGTGGAAATATAGAAATTGAACAGAGTACAGACAAATTATACAGCAGCATTTTTACTCAATAATGAAAATATGACATTACAAGAACAAGTGCCTGAACAGTCTGCAGGTTCTTCTGCAAACAGTAAAAATGTTGAAATTGAACAAGAAGTATAGACAAATTATACAGCAGCATTTTTACTCAATAATGATAACGTGACAGAAGAACAATTGCCTGAACAGTCTGCATTGCGTACATATAAACATGCCAATTTAAATGTTGATGTATCTGCGGAAGAGGAAAATATAATGGAATGGGTGCATCTCGAGCCATCTATGCCACCTACAAATGATCAACACCAAGATAATTGCACGCAAACAAATAATAAAGATGCCAAAATAATCAAGGATCGGAAAATGGAAAATTTACATTTGCGACAACAATTAAGGCGCCAAAAATTTCGCTTGCAACATGTGTCAGAAAAGTATAAAAAATCTAAAAGTAAAAAAGAAAACTAAAGAAACATTAAAGAAGACTAAAAAAACATTTAAAAAATTAATAAATGAACAAGAACTGCATCCTGTTGCAAAAAGCATGATTTATTTGGAACTGCATAAGTCACGTACAAAATATACAGAGGAAGAAAAAATGTTGTACAAACAGTTGTACTATTATTCAGCATCAGCATTTTGCCGCTTAAAGAAAGCTGGTTGTAATTTTCTTGGACAGCGAACAATTAGAAGATGGATAGAAGAATATGATGTAAAACCAGGATTTTGTGATATTATATTTCACAAATTAAAAGAAAAAATTTCGCAATTACTAGAGGAAGAAAGAGTGTGTGCTTTAAAATGGGATGAAATGTGTATAAAGAGCTATGAAGAATATTCTTCGAAATTGGACCAAATAGAAGGTCTAGTTGATTTGGGACCTCTAGGTAGAAAAGCAGAAAGAGCTAAGTACGTCTTTGTCTTTTGCCTAGATAGCTTGAATGCCCGTCATCCATGGCGACAACCTCTTGCGTATTTTCTTCCAGGTAAGTGCATGAAATCAACTGAAATAACTGAGATACTAAAAATATGTTTAGAAAAGTTGAATGAAACGGGTGCTGATGTGCAACTCGTTACGTGCGATCAAGGTACCAATAATCAGCTGCTTATAGTCAACTCGACGTTGAAATACACAAACCATATTTTATTTACAATAATAAAAAATATAATGCTTCATACGATTTCCCGCACTTAGTTAAAAGATTAGCGAGTTTTTTAGAATGCATGATAAATTATATTGCAAAGGAGAAATAATTGCATCATATTCCGATTTCGTAAAGACTTGAAATATCGATAATGCCACAAAAGGAGGCTCAAATTTATTATCCCATATAACACATTCGTCCAAACAATTTTGAGGCAATAAATGTTAAAAAAGCCTTTCAATTGTTTAGTCATAGATTTGCAGCTGCAGTAAAAATAGCCGGCGATGGAAAAGAATTAAATTCAAATAGCGGAAAGCGACAGCTGAATTTGCAGAGAAGATGAACAATATAATTAATGCTTGCAACTCTTACAGCCTTAATGTTACATTTGGTGGGAAACGGCCATTGTCAAAAAAAAATCCCGACATTATAATGCTATTAACTGACTTTCTTCAGAATCCAAAAATCCCAATACAATAAATAAAGTTCCTTGCTTCAAAGGTTTCGTAATTACAGTACCAGCTATTCTTAATCTGTATCAGGAATTTGCAAGTAAATATGAAGCATTTGAACTTGCAACAGGTTTATACAGGTGTAACCAAGATTCAGTGAAACATTTTTTTTTAATTTCGGCAACGCGAAATATTCAATCCTAATCCAACCGCAACAACGGTCCGACTGTCATTCAGACATATTCTTTCCACAGGTTATATTCAGACTATCGACAAAAGCAACGTGCAATGTCTGGAGAGTGAGACCCTTATTAATCAACCGAATCAGACAATTAAAGGGACAATTAAAGGGATTGAAAATAATATGAATGCAAACATTCCTTTTCTTGATAATGATGATGCTGATGCTGATGCTGCTTATCCAGAATTATTTATCAGAGACGTTCTGGAAGAAATGGGTGATATGGACATCAAAAATAAAAATACACTTGGTAATTATGACGAAAATGCTATTACATTTTTTGCAGGGTATGTAGCACGACGATGTATAGAAAAAAATAATTGTAATGACTGTCGTGTAACAATGTCGAAAACACCAATTAATGATGCGACGGCTAGTGAAAAATATATCGTGAATATCGTGAATATCCGAACGCAGACGAAGATGCTCCAACAGTCACGAAATTAGTTCGACCAACGAACCTTTTTAACGAGATCATCAAAACGCAATTAATGGCTTTTAATAGTACATGGCAACATCATTGGTCATCCACACAAGTTTTTCAGAAAATTGTAAACAAGGATATGTATGCAACCAATAAAATGTATGCTGGATGGTTTGACACTAATAAAAAGTGTTACAATCATCGCATGCAAGCATTAAAATTCTTATAATGACAGTTAAAATATATTCCCGTACACGGTATAATAATGGTGCTGTAAAAGCAATAAATGCATCTAATAGGAAATTAAAAAACTTGTCGAACAAATGAAAAGTATCGTAAGCAGATAGAGTACTAAAGGAAAAGGTATAAGAAGTTGAGAAAGTTTAAGTGAAAGAAAAAAGTAACGTAGAACATATGAGATTAATATTATATAGGCAAATTAAAATACAAAAATATTTCCTTGAATATTTTGTTATTATTAGTATCTTGTTAATGTCATTATGTTAAATAATATGACGGCATGGTAACATGATATTGCATCTACAATGTGTACGTTAAGTATGACAATTTTGCACATCATGCTACGTTACCGCAAATATTACTTTTTAGTAATAAGACAAAGTAATATGAATTTCCCAGTGTCATGGAAGATTGCAATCACAGTTGAAGTAATTGCATAAATCTCATAGATTAGCAAATCTATCACGGACTAGAACAAAAAGTTGCAATGCGATCATGTAATTGAGAAATTATATTTATTTTATTACCAATGACATTCGAAAAGATACGAATAATGATACAAATATTTTAAGGAAATACATTGATTTTTGTTATATTACACGTTGACACACGGTATTCAATATAATTATAGAGCAAAGTGCAACAAATACCGTGCAACATATAACATATGACACCCCAAATTATTACAGTAATTTTCATAAATCACTACGAAGAGAAATGCCATAAATACAATTTATATATAATTTATTTTTTAACAGAAAATTTATTTGTCAATTTCCCCGTGATAAGATATGCTAGTCTTTGATTTATGCAATTATTTCGACTGTGATTGCGATCTTTGCGTCATGCTCATGAGTGTCAACCAGAACTACATTTTCCTCGGTACATTTTTATTTCAATATACGTTCAACATTACATATAGTAAAGGACTAAGTACAAATTGTCATAACTTGTTTCGACAGAATTGCTCATAATATAAACATGAAAGTACTGGGCGGCAGTATGGTCTAGTGGTAGAGCGCCAGACTCGTAATCTAAGAAACCAGATTCGAGTCCACTTGAGCACGTAAACATGGAATTTATTTCCGAAAGCTGCGCCCTCCGTGCGAGAAAAGGATTTTCGTGCGGAGAAAACTGGGCTCCGTCTTTCGGAAAGAGACGTTAAGCCGTTGGTCCAAAGGGTTAAGTGAGAGGAGAAGAGTAGTGATGGATGAGAATTGTAACCCTAAGGGGATCGATTAAAAACTTCCAACCTATAAACATGAAAGTACATACCATAAGTCATAGAATAAAATCTGAAACATACATAATTTAATGTAATATTATGTTTAACATCAAATAACATTTAAAAAATTGTGAAATGCGATGCAAAAATATAAAAACATATTTTTCTGTTAACATTATTTATATTAAAAAACATTTTACAAGTTATTTCAAATGAAGCTACTACTTGGATTTGCGAATAAAAGCTATATATTAAAGATTATTTTTGCCATTTCTTGCCGAATGTATATGACAATATAACAATAACGTATGCACAGTTATTGGCCAAGCCAGGTATTGTGATATTATTTATTTAAAAAACCTATTCTGTCCATAGTTCTCCTATAATATTTTCTCGTTATCCACACAAGTTTAAAAAACATTAACTTTCTCACAGTCTATACATCATATTAATACCTTTTACATGGGTATATAACGATGTACTATCTCCATATATCAGTAGGATTGTCATAACATATTCTTATTATTATTTATCAAACAATGGTTTCCCATAAAACTTTTGTATTTAAGACTTAAGAGAGAAAGAGCAAAATTCGAAATCAGAAGGAGGAAAACTTAGTATGAAATTTATGTTATAAATTAGAAGTAGGGGAGACCGGGGCCTAACCGTCGCCGGGATTAAACCGTCAAATCAAATATCTCGGAACCTGTATATTGTGCGAACTCGCTATTAACATTGTAAACGCTGCTTATGGTACCCATGTGACCAACGGAGTTTCGGCAGGCTACCTGCCGTGTTATGATTTTTACGAGGGCAAACGTGTTTTCGGAAGGTGAAAGTGAAATTTTCTGCGCGTGGAAATATTGTAATATCTGCAACAATATTTGCTCTCCAAATCTCGAGGTACGTGATTATAAAGAGTAATGCATGCTGAACACGAATCCAGTGTAGTTTTTTCATTATTGTTGATGTCTAATATTTCGTGGGCGATCAAACCTGAAACTTGTGTTTGGGGTTAATCCGTCAGTAAGCAGTCCGGGTGCATTTCGAAGGCATTTCCTGGCATTTCCAGGCTCACTGCATATGGAATATGGATGAGACGGGAATTAAAACAGTTCAGACACCGAATAGAGTCATCGGACGTCGAGGAGTGAAACAAGTCGGGCGAGTGACTTCTGCGGAAAGAGGAACTCTTGTAACTATTTTTTAATAATGTTTCGCATAAAAATTTTAAATAAATTTATATATTTTTCTCTTAAAAAACAATTATTAAGATGTATCCTATCATTTTTTAGGATTAGATGTACGTATATGTATTGAAAATGTAGTGTGACGGTTAAACCCCAACATTTTTGAGATTTTAATTTTTTCACCGTTGTCGTTTTTGCTCTATACCGGTTAAACAAAGCGACGTAAATAAAAATTTCCTATATAAATTTTGTAGCTAAAGGTTCACCCTTTACAGTGGTATACCATTTTTAACTAAAATTAATTATTTTCTTGTTAAAAATCGGCACCGAAAAAAAACTGACGGTTAGGCCCCGGTCTCCCCTATGCACTAATGTTATAATATTAAAAAAGCGAGATGTATTGATCTCTCTCCTCTCTCTCTCGCTCTTCTCTCTCGCTCTCTCTCTCTCTCTCTCTCTCTCCTCTCTCTCTCTCTCTCTCTCTCTCTCTCTCCTCATCGCTCTCTCTCTCTCTCTCGCTCTCTCTCTCTCCTCTCATCTCTCTCTCTCTCCTCTCTCTCTCTCTCTCTCTCTCTCTCTCTCCTCTCTCTCTCCTCTCTCTCTCTCCTTCTCTCTCTCCTCTCTCTCCTCTCTCATCTCTCTCTCTCTCCTCTCTCTCTCTCTCTCTCTCTCTCTCCTCCTCTCTCTCTCTGCTCTCTCTCCTCATTGCCTCCTTCAAGAGTCTTCTCAGGGCGTATTTGTTGGCGGGTGAGGTTGCATGATATCGAATGCTGGTGCGTGGCTTTTGATGGGTTTTCCCTGTATATCGGCTGTAGTTGTGCAGAGTCTTATTATTCTTAGTATTAGTTTTAGTTTGATTCCTACTTACTTTTCCTATTTTAAGTTGCGTAGTTCTAGTCCTTTTACAGCGTATACTGTTATAATAAGCTACTGGTTGTGCTCTACACTTAACCGATTTGTGTAAGAGAGAGCATGCACATTTTGCTTTCTTTTTGTATTGTTAATATTTGCCCTATAGTTTTTCTTGGGCATAATAAATTTAATCTATCTATCTCTCTCTCTCTCTCTCCCTCCCTCTCCCTCTCCCTCTCCCTCTCCCTTTCCCTCTCCCTCTCCCTCTCCCTCTCCTCCCCCCCTCTCTCTCTCTCTCTCTCTCTACATACATATATATATATATATATGGGACATTCCATGTCAACCGGAACAGCGCCACGCCCAAAATTTGAGAGGGTTTAAAAATTTGTTTTGAGGTGCAAAATTTATGTAAACATATTAGCTTTCGAATACCGAGTGCGCATTTTAAAAAATTCAAAATGGCGGACTTAGTATGGCGCCTAGAATAAAGAGAGTCACACAATAAAAAGTTATAACTTGAAAAAAAAATTATAAAACCACAGAGTAAAATTTTGTTTTGCATCTAAATTGTGTGTTCATTTGTGTACTTTACGTTAGGTATATTGGATTTAAAAAAATTTAAAATGGCGGATCCAATATGGCGGACAAAAAATCGAAACTTAAAATTTGTAATTGAAAAAAATATGGTCATATTCTGCGTCAAATTTGAAGTATAAATGCCCTCCTGCGATTTTTCGATATAACGCATCCTTTTCGAGATAAAAATTAATTAATATCGAAGTGCTGATTAAACTTGGAAGACACATAACTTGTGCACGTGATAGTAGGTTTTGGGGTCACTGAAAACAAATCTGATATGATGAATAATATGAAAATTCAAAACGGCGGAGTCAGAATGTGTGTGTGTGTGTGTGTGTGTGTGTGTGTGTGTGTGTGTGTGTGTGTGTGTGTGTGCGTGTGTGTGCGTGCGTGCGTGCGTGCGTACGTGCGTGCGTGCGTGCGTGCGTGCGTGCGAGCGTGTGTGTGTGTGTGTGTGTGTGTGTGTGTGTGTGTGTGTGCGTGTGTGTGTTTGTATGCGCGTGCGTGTGTGTCTTAGCGCGCGCGAGAGAGCATGTAAATGAGAGCGCATATTGATGTCCTGATGTAAGGACTTCACTCATTGAAGCTTACGGCAAAACCAGCGATACTATCCAAGAAATATTTTTAGCGAAAACAAAAGTTTAAAAAATTGTTTATGAATCAATAAAATATTTCTTTATGCTGACGTGAAAAATGGCATTTGCAGTTTATCGATAGTATCGCTGGTTTTGCCGTAGGTTTCTGAGTGAAGTCCTTACATCAGGACATCAATATCCCTGGCGAAAATAAGAAGCTTTATAAAGCGTTGACAATTGTTCAATGAGGGTTTTTTGAGAGTTTATACGCTTTCAAACTTTATAAGAACGCTTACACAACGCCGTTGGGTTTTTCAAACGCTGCAGCGTTGCAATTTCCGCTCTATGAACTCTCTACTGACCGTTTCTAAACTCTCAATAAACTTCCGCAAACGCTCACTTCTCATTTTCGTCAGGGATGCGCTCTCATTTACATGCTCTCTCGCGCGCGCTAAGACACACACACGCACGCGCATACAAACACACACACACACACACACACACACACACGCACGCACGCACGCACGCAGGCACGCACGCACGCACGCACGCACACGCACACACACACACACACACACACACACACACGCACGCACGCACGCACACACACACACACACACACACACACACACACACACACATTCTGACTCCGCCGTTTTGAATTTTCATATTATTCATCATATCAGATTTGTTTTCAGTGACCCCAAAACCTACTATCACGTGCACAAGTTACGTGTCTTCCAAGTTTAATCAGCACTTCGATATTAATGAATTTTTATCTCAAAAAGAATGCGTTATATCGAAAAATTGCAAGAGGGCATTTATACTTCAAATTTGACGCAGAATATGACCATATTTTTTTCAATTACCAATTTTAAGTTTCGATTTTTCGTCCGCCATATTGGATCCGCCATTTTGAATTTTTTTAAATCCAATATACCTTGGAACCGTATGCTGAAGCACCCGTTTCCGATTTAAGCCGGGAAATACCCGTGGAGACGCCTAGCATGTCCCACGACCCAGAGAACACCAGCCAGGCGAGAGAGGAGTACGAGGTGCAGAAGGTGCGGATGGTGCAGGTGCACCGGCAGACAAAGGAGCAGCCAGCAGAGACCCAGGAGGACCAGACGACGCGACAGAGTGCCACCGACACGGTGCGGCACGAGGAGTTACCGGACGAGGAGGTACAGAGGCTCATGGCGAGGGGCAGAGTCGAGATAGTGCAGACGACATCGCCGGGAGAGCAAATTTTAACAACGCCGGAAGTAGTGCAGCAGGAGCTGTACCCGGAGGACGGCAGTCAGCCGGACAAAACGGATCAGGTGCACCAGCAGGTGTACACTCAGTTGTGATCCCCAGACCTTTATTAATGTACTCTAAAAAGATAAGTTTTAAAAGTTTTTATTCATTTTATTAATATATATTAAACATAAAAGTTTTGAGAAGCGTTGAACGCACACCGACGTATAGTCGATTATTAAGAAGATAGAAGCACACTAAGTGCGACGATATTATTATTTTACGGATATTATAACGTGCCAACGCGAGATAGTTGTAAGATCAAAAATTATAAACAGAAACACAAAATACATATACAACATATCATACAATAAAGAAAAGAGAATTACACTTAATTACAAATAGTTACACCACTTACATATCCCATTCCCAGAGAATCCATTTGGAAGGAAAGCAATGCCTCCAGAGAGGTGCAAGACAATATTAATAACATTAACATTCATAACATTCGCAATAGCATTAATTTGCATCATACTGTTGATATATTCAAGCAAGGGTTATTAATAATGCCCACAGATAAATTCTACATAACGATAATATCGTTTATTTTAATATTATTTACCATTTTCATCATTTATATGATATTACTAGTTTACGCAGCTAGAGACAGTACAGAACCATACTTTTTACCATGAGATTCACAGAATTCTTAATAGTTTCAACAATTATATTTTTTCCATTAATCATCAATTTCCCTGACACAGACATGGTCGTGACACTATATATTTTATTCACACTCTACATTTTAATATTAGGAGCGGGAGTAGATCTGCGGCTGATCCGCGAGTGACAGCCAGATTACACATAGTAATTTATATTTCAGCGTTTATTTAAGTTACACTTTTGACATTAACAGCGAACAGGATGTATTCCTGAATATATATGTATTTTATTTGATTTTTACGAGCATTATTTACAATTACACCATAACACACGATACGGTACTATGTACACTTTACAGGCACTCAGCCGATGGAAACACGCAGAGACAATCTGTACACGGGAGAGATTCCCAATTAATATATTTAACAATTTTATTAAGTTCGAGTAACATTTTCAACATTTAAATAATTATATTAAGGCCTTCAGCCGATGAAGTGCACGAGGTGCACAGATACAATCCACATTACACTTAATTCGACATATTTAAAGATTCTATTGCAGAAATAACCTTTCGAGTCAATATCCAGTCAATTACAATAATTTATAACATTTTAAGGCAGTTAACAAGATTTACACTCTTTTACACTTTGTAACACTTTCTACACCTGTTTCTTAGATTCAACGTGCGAGACGAGCCAGCGAAGGCTCTACACTTTAGATTACAATTTTGACACTTTCTACATCTGTATCATAAGATTCAGCGTGCGAGACGAGCCAGCGAAGGCTCTACACTTTTGATAACACTTTTTACACCTTTTACACTCGACGTCTTAGAATAAGCGTGCGAGATGAGCCAGCCACGGCGATTACACTTTTGATACACTTTTAGCACTTCAAGTGCAGATTACTTAAATTCATTGAGTTTCACACATATTATTTACAGTTGCATCTCACGGAAGAGAGAACGGCCAAATGGAGTCATTCCAGGCAAAGATTTATTTAACGTTGCATTTTGCATTGATTTTCATTATATTCAGTTACACTTTATTACACTTTTGTGAACTCTCTACACTTTTAGACGGCATTGAGCCAATTTGATATTGTATTCATTAATTTGATGCTATTATGTTATTCCCTGTCGATTTAAGAATTTGATATTATGCAATTATGCGTGCGGTAATATTAAGCCGCGTTATACTTACCTTTTATACTTACCTTTATTACACCGACTCGGGTGATTAGATGGGACGATTCCACAGCGATTCCGGGTACCTAAAAGAAAGAGGAAATTAATACTTACCTGGTTTCATAGGATTCGTCTGTTGTGACGTTGAGAGTCACTCGGTGAGAATCGAGTGACTTTTGGTTCGCTTGCGCGAAGTTTCCGTGCAGCGACGCGTTTGGTTCACGCGAGTGCGAAAGCCAAGTCGCGCCGTTGCACTTTAGTGTAGCATCTCATGAAAAGGTGCCGAGTCCCAAGAGCGACTCGGTGTACGAAGTGCAGATGAGATCGTACCATCGACACCCAAAGGTACGTGCCGCCAGTCTAAAGGTTGCGCGCCTAAAAGAAGGGCTCAGCGCATGCGTGAGTCTTAGGTGGGAGAACTCGACCCGTTCCTCCCGGACAGTCCGTCGCGAACTTTCGAGACGTTAACACGTGCATACCTGTTGCGTCATACAAATCGAAAAAGGCGTTCTTATCCCGTTATCCGCTAGCGTCAATAGCGTGATTATACATTCATAGAGACAGTGAGTGCGTGATACGGGAAATTCCTATTGCGCTTATATTGATCATTAAGATCCGCATTAACCGAGAAAGCGGCGTTTCGGGAAAAACTTGACGTAATTCCACGCGATCGAGCGAACACGCGCGCTAAGAGAGATTGCTGTACAATCTAATTTAATAAATTGTTATTTGTTTATAATAAACAAAACAAGTATTGATTCGCGACCCCAGTGAACATCCTATCCGATATTCCGTATATACGCTTTGCTTAACAAGGGCGTGGCCAACGGCCTTAAACGCGTCCGCGACGTAAAAACGACAGCCATCTTGCTGAGAAGGAAGGACGGGGCAACGCAGTTGAACCAGGTTTCTGTATTTAAGCCTGAAAATACAGTGGCGACCGTAAACACAGCCCAAGTAGTAAGTGGCTATATTTTAGATTTTTTATCATTCCATTCGTTGTTCCGGTCACAACCTAACGTAAGTACACGAATGAACACACAATTTAGATGCAAAACAAAATTTTACTCTGTGGTTTTGTAATTTTTTTTTCAAGTTATAACTTTTTATTGTGTGACTCTCTTTATTCTAGGCGCCATACTGAGTCCGCCATTTTGAATTTTTTAAAATGCGCACTCGGTATTCGAAAGCTAATATGTTTACATAAATTTTGCACCCCAAAACAAATTTTTAAACCCTCTCAAATTTTGGGCGTGGCGCTGTTCCGGTTGACATGGAATGTCCCATATATATATATACATACACAAAATTTATTTATATTATACATATACATATGAATATACATACATATAGGTGTATATATACACATATAGGGTGTTTTGTTTTAAGTAATACAGTTAATTATATTGAAAATAAAACATTTTTGGGTAAGATGTTTCATATAAAAGTTTTAGGGTTTCAAGGGGGGCAAATAATGGTAAAATCAGTTTTCGAAAAAAATAGCTGATCGGCTGTTGACGTGATCTCGAAATCAATTGAGTTCTCTTAGAAAAAGGGATCGAAACAGTTGATCGACCGTTAGCTGATCTTTGCATTAATTTGATTTATTGTTACCAGGACGCGAAGGTCCGGGAATATTTACAAACTTTTCGAGTATTTAATCCCGGATCTTCGCGCCCGCGGCGCACTCGATCTCAAGTTATTCACAGTGGCAGTGTGTCTTATCCTAGAACAGTCTTGTGACTTACACTAATTGAATTGTGCTCTTACAATTAGTGAACTAACGAGTCTTTGTCTTGTGAAGAAGTGACGATTTCATATATATTCAGGTATTTCTGTCTTTAATCTGTTTACTTAATCTTAGCTCGCCACATTTCAGTCCAGTAGACCGCCAAACATTTTTCAACGTGACAAATAACAATGCGACAAAGTCGAGCGGTCTCACGGAGTATGTGGCGATTTAAGGTAGTTGTTTCGCGATAATACAATCGGGACGGTCAATTACTTTTAAGTTGTACAAATGTGTAGATACCACATTTATTAACGTGTAGTTAAAAGTTTCAAATTTTTCTTGTTAATTGCAATTTGCGAGACAACTACCTATCTTAACGACTCGAAAATAAATGTGGCTAGCTAACGTTAATTCCTTTATTACATTTGTTTTTAGATTTTTTCATTTAAAAATGGAAACAAGTAATAAATTAAAGAAAAATCTGAAGTCAAGCTTTTCAGAAGCTTGATTTAGTGATGACCGATTCAAATCTTGGATACGCAAAG
The DNA here is from genome assembly GCF_030848795.1 of Temnothorax nylanderi. Taxonomy (NCBI): domain Eukaryota; kingdom Metazoa; phylum Arthropoda; class Insecta; order Hymenoptera; family Formicidae; genus Temnothorax; species Temnothorax nylanderi. Next base: position 10,108 of record NW_027249710.1, on the reverse strand, counting down.
TGCCATTTAATGAGCATTTCTTTCACTGTACAGTGTGCAAGAAAAATTTTTCATGCAGCTGGTTATCACGTGTAACAAGACATGCGGAAACTGCGCGGCATAAAAAACATATTAAAAAATATATATCATATAATAATAATAATGATTCAGATGATAATAATAATGTAATTGCTAAAAAAAACTATATTATAAACAAAATTTTAGGTCACAATGGTTAGATCTCGAGCAATATAAACCATGGCTATGCGAAGCGCATGACGCAAATTCATTTTTTTGTAGCATTTGTAATAAACTATTGTTGGTGGTTTGTCACAAATCGAGCGTCACGCAAAATTCAAAATGCATATAAATAAATTTGAAAAATCTAATATACGAGCGAATGGACCGAATGAAGAAAGTAAACATGCAATTTGACGAATCATCTTTGTCGTTTGAGGAGCGAAAAAAAATAGCGGAGATTCGATTTGCGGCAGTAATTGCTGATAAAAATATTCTATTCAAAACGGCAAAAATAATTCTCAATTTTTTTAAAAACATCAACGAAGGTTGTCCTATCGTAAAGAGTTTGAACCTGGGTCGAACAAAATGTACAAACATTATTTCGAATGTTTTGTGCCCAGTCGAAACGAATCGTGTCGTGGAATATATTCGCAACACGAAATTCTCTGTTTTTATAGATGAAACGTCAGACATTACCAACGACAAATGGATGACGTTTCATGTACGTTTTGTTCATCCCGAAACATTAGAAATACAATCCCAGTTAGTAAAACTAATTAATGTTGATGCAGCGGATTGCAGTGCCGAGAAGTTATTCACTGCATTTAAACATGAAATGTGGAAGCTCGAGATACCTTTTTTAAATATTATTGCTTTATCATGTAACAACGCATCTGTGATGACGGGAAAACATTTATCATTAAAAAAAAACTTGAAGAGATGTGTAAAAATGTTTTGACGTTATCATGCCCATGTCATTCTGCCGCATTAGCTGCACACGCTGCATGTAATAAAATTCCTCCTTCTTGCGAGCATTTTGTAAAAAAAATTGCTTACTACGTTAACAGTAGTCCCAAGAGAACAGCTATTTTCCGGGAATTTTCAGAATGTTTTCAAGATAAAAACCTCAGAATTTTAAAGTTAGCTGACACGCGGTGGCTGTCCCATCACGCATGCGTCGAAAGACTTGTAGAATATTGGGATACTGTAAAACTTTTTCTAAATGAAATGGTCGTAAGCGACAAAACAAAATCTGGAAAAAATCTATTGCACATTATGCAAAATGTAGAAACAAAAGCTTATATGCTGTTTCTAAAGTATATGTTACATTATTTTAATGCATTTAATGCCTTTTTTCAGGCAGTAGACACAAGAATTCACTTATTACAACCGAAATCAATAGATTTTCTAACTCAAATTTGTAAAAATTTTTTAAAACTGGAAATTTTGAAAGATTTGATAAATATAACATTTAGCAAAATTGAAAATCATAGATGTTTGACTGATATCAATTTAGGATTGGAATGCGAAAAATACCTTTGCCAATTGATGAAAGATGGATACGCGAACGAGGTTGCAATGGTTCGACAGAACTGCCTGCAATTTTATATTACCGCGGCCGAGGAAATTAGTAAAAGATTACCGGTAAATGATACATTTTTATCAAAATTAAAAATATTTCTTCCACAGATAGCTTTGTCAAATAAGGACAGAGAAACATCACTTAAAGATCTTTATTTCATCGCCAAAACGATCGGCGGTTTTGACGAAAATGGTCTAAAAACAGAATGGTTTACATTAAACTTAGATTTCACAAAACAGAGAAAGAAGATTTATTAAAATTAAATTTTGATAAAATGTGGACACAAATTTTGCAAAAAAAATATTTAGGAGGTAACGAAAGATACCCAAATTTAAAATCTCTCGTGAATTCTGTTAGATTACTTCCAAACTCAAATGCGGATTCGGAGAGAATATTTTCATTTCTAACGGATGTCAAAACAAAAAAACGAAACAAATTATCCTCTGCCGCTGTAAATGCTATTTGTGTATTAAAGTCAGCATTAAAAACAAGAGGGGAAACAGCTCTGAACATGCAGATCGATGCAGAGCATTTATCTCTCATGTCGTCAGACAAATTATATGCTAATGTTCCTAAAAGGCAGAAAAGTAATCTTCAGCTGTATGCTGCAGATGATGATGTTGCTGGTCCCTCTTCGTTTAATAAGCAAAAATAATGTAAGAAAAAGTTAATCTTTTTCACAGTATCATTTATCGTATATCAGTTATTACAGCTATGTAAAAAATAGTATGAATATTATGTATATAATATACTAACTGGTTACCCGGGCTTCGCCCCGGAGGACATATGTAATAAGACTCTCTCTCTCTCTCTTTCCCCCTCCCCCTCCTAATCCCTCTCGCCCTCTCCCTCTCTCTTTCTCCCTCTCTCTCTCCCTCTCGCCTTCTCCCCCCTCTCTCTCTCTCTCTCTCCCTCTCTTCCCCCCTCTCTCTTTTTCTTCCTCTCTCTCCCTCTCTCTTTCCCCTTCTCTCTTTCTCTCCCCCGCTCCCCCTCTCTCCCTCTCTCTCCCCTTCCCCCCCCCCCCCCCCTCTCTCTCTCTCTCTCTCTCTCTCTCTCTCTCTCTCTCTCTCTCTCTCTCTCTCTCTCTCTCTCTCTCTCTCTCTCTCTCTCTCTCTCTCTCTCTCTCTCTCTCTCTCTCTCTCTCTCTCTCTCTCTCTCTCTCTCTCTCTCTCTCTCTCTCTCTCTCTCTCTCTAAAATGCTATAAATTGAAAAATATTACTTTTTTATCGACTGAAATGCAATTCCGTCGTATACAATACTTTGAGATTCACTTAATTATTTCCTAAAAAATTGGAAAAATTTCGTAACCAATTTCCAGAAAGATACCGGTTCCTAAAAAGATCGGTAACGAAAAACTATACAGTTTATAGCACTCCCCGGGAAATTCTACCCCTATTTTATATACAATTCTTTAAAATTTGGTCAATTATTTCTCGAAAAATTAGAAAAATTAAAAAAACCGGTTTCCAGAAAATCGGTAACAAAAAACTATACACTCTATAACACTCCCCGGGAAATTCTACCCCTATTTCATATACTTTTAGTAAAAATTCGGTCCATTGGTTTCCGAGATCATAGCGAACAAAAAAAGGCTAATTCGAAAAACTTCTGATACCGGTTTCCAAAAAGATCGGTAACAAAAAATTATACACTTTATGGCACTCCCCGGTAAATTCTACCCGTTTTATGTACAATTCTTTAAAATTCGGTCAATTATTTCTCGAAAAATTAGAGAAATTAAAAAAACCGGTTTCCAGAAAATCGGTAACGCAAAAATATACACTCTATAACATTCCCCGGAAAATTCTACCCCTATTTCATATACTTTTGGTAAAAATTCGGTCAAATAATTTCCGAAATCATAGCGAACAAAAAATACTGCAAAGTCTGTTGCTTTATAATAATAGTATAGATATATTATATAATTTTATTTATTATATGTATATATATATAATTTATTTATTATATATTATATTTATTTATTATTTATTTCATTTTTTTATATATAGGGGAGACCGGGGCTAAACCGCCAACGGGGTTGAACCGCCAAATCAAATATCTCGGAACCTGTATATTGTGCGAACTCGCTATTAACATTGTAAACGCTGCTTATGGTACCCATGTGACCAACGGAGTTTCGGCAGGTTACCTGCCGTGTTATGATTTTTACGAGGGCAAACGTGTTTTCGGAAGGTGAAAGTAAAATTTTCTGCGCGTGGAAATATTGTAATATCTGCAATAATATTTGCTCTCCAAATCTCGAGGTACGTGATTATAAAGAGTAATGCATGCTGAACACGAATCCAGTGTAGTTTTTTCATTATCGTTGATGTCTAATATTTCGTGGGCGATCAAACCTGAAACTTATGTTTGGGGCTTATCCGCCAGTAAGCACCCGGGGCTGGTCCGCCAGTCTCGTCACTGTGGCGTACCGGGCGCACGACTTCAGCTCACGGCGATTTCAGGTTAGGTTGTGACCGAACATTTGATCAAGGATTCGTAGGACTTACTTGGATGTAGTATTTTATGGTCGCCACTGTGTTTTCCAAGCGATCACACAGAACGCTGATGTTCTCGGTCGCCTTGATCGAGAAGCTTCCTTCCTTCCTTCTTGAGATGATATCTTCCGGCTGCGTAGCTCGTCACGTTTTTCTGCGCGATGTCGTTCGACAAGGGCACGTACTCGCACTCGGTTCGCGTTTCAGATAATGTTATCAGAGGATAGGAAATGTGAATGAACTTTTAGATTTGTATTTAACAATAACAAAAATAAAATATATTTGTTTCGGCACAAAGTACACGAAATAGAGAGAAATTATCTCTGTAACTGGTATCGGATGTTAACCGGGTTCAATCCCGAATCTTACACTCTACTCGCTTTATAAAACACGCTACGCGAAAAACTATCATTCCACTGAGCGTATCGCAAGATATCTCCGAGTGATACCTCTATTAAGCTGGACCCCCCACCAGCGCAAATCAAGTTCGCACTAGGTCAAAAATTTAGTGCTATTTAGGTGCTAATTAAGTGCCCTAGTCCGAATTTTGGTGCTCGAACGGTTTAGCAGGAAATCACGTAAAAATGGGGGGGTCCAGCTTGCCATTAAGCTGGACCCCCCCATATCAGAAAATAAAAAACAAGTACACTATAATTTAGTGCTAATTAAGTGCTAATTAAGTGCTCTAAAATAACGATAAAATACTGACAGATTATAACATTTATTTAAATAAACAACTATATATTGAACACAGTACCGTCGCGGTCGACACAAACACTTAAAAAACTTGCTGCATGAATATATTCGTTACTAAAATGATCTAAAACATATATTATCAAAATATTCCCACATCTGAGTTTATTGCTAACAGTAAAACAATTACGATAATTAACTTAGACCAGCCATTGGCGCTGAGTACTAAGTTCCGTCACCTGATCGTCTACGAATTAGTTGCTCGCATGATTATAGTATTAAAATAATTTTCATACATTGTACTTTAAAAGAATATCACGATTCGAAGCGCGCCACGTTCCATGGATAAATTAATTAATTTCAACGCTATGCAGCTAGCACTAAATTCGAATAGTGATATTTTCTTAAAGTACAATGCCTCAGGATTATTTTGGGACCATAATCACGCAAGCACCTAATTCTTTGACGATTCTGTAACGAACCTTAGAGCGCGGCGCGCGCGCTTCATGAGTTAATTAATTAATTTAAACGCTTTGCAGCTAGCACTAAATTCGAATCGTGATTTTTTCTTAAAGTACAATCCCTCAGGATTATTTTAGGACCATAATAACGCGAGCACCTAATTCTTTGACGATGCAGTAACGAATTATAGAGCGCGGCGCGCGCGCTTCATGAGTTAATTAATTAATTTAAACGCTTTGCAGCTAGCACTAAATTCGAATCGTGATTTTTTCTTAAAGTACAATCCCTCAGGATTATTTTAGGACCATAATAACGCGAGCACCTAATTCTTTGACGATGCAGTAACGAATTATAGAGCGCGGCGCGCGCGCTTCATGAGTTAATTAATTAATTTCAACGCTTTGGAGCTAGCACTAAATTCGAATCGTGATATTTTCTTAAAGTACAATCCCTCAGGATTATTTTAGGACAATAATAACGCGAGCACCTAATTCTTTGACGATGCAGTAACGAACTTTAGCGCGCGGCGCGCGAAATTCATGAGTTAATTAATTAATTTCAACCCTTTGCAGCTAGCACTAAATTCGAATCGTGATATTTTCTTAAAGTACAATCCCTCAGGATTATTTTAGGACCATAATAACGCGAGCACCTAATTCTTTGACGATTCTGTAACGAATTATAGAGCGCGGCGCGCGCGCTTCATGAGTTAATTAATTAATTTAAACGCTTTGCAGCTAGCACTAAATTCGAATCGTGATTTTTTCTTAAAGTACAATCCCTCAGGATTATTTTAGGACAATAATAACGCGAGCACCTAATTCTTTGACGATGCAGTAACGAACTTTAGCGCGCGGCGCGCGAAATTCATGAGTTAATTAATTAATTTCAACCCTTTGCAGCTAGCACTAAATTCGAATCGTGATATTTTCTTAAAGTACAATCCCTCAGGATTATTTTAGGACCATAATAACGCGAGCACCTAATTCTTTGACGATTCTGTAACGAACTTTAGAGCGCGGCGCGCGAAATTCATGAGTTAATTAATTAATTTCAACCCTTTGCAGCTAGCACTAAATTCGAATCGTGATTTTTTCTTAAAGTACAATCCCTCAGGATTATTTTAGGACCATAATAACGCGAGCACCTAATTCTTTGACGATGCAGTAACGAATTATAGAGCGCGGCGCGCGCGCTTCATGAGTTAATTAATTAATTTCAACGCTTTGCAGCTAGCACTAAATTCGAATCGTTATATTTTCTTAAAGTACAATCCCTCAGGATTATTTTAGGACCATAATAACGCGAGCACCTAATTCTTTGACGATGCAGTAACGAATTATAGAGCGCGGCGCGCGCGCTTCATGAGTTAATTAATTAATTTAAACGCTTTGCAGCTAGCACTAAATTCGAATCGTGATTTTTTCTTAAAGTACAATCCCTCAGGATTATTTTAGGACCATAATAACGCGAGCACCTAAATCTTTGACGATGCAGTAACGTATTATAGAGCGCTGCGCGCGAAATTCATGAGTTAATTAATTAATTTCAACCCTTTGCAGCTAGCACTAAATTCGAATCGTGATATTTTCTTAAAGTACAATGCCTCAGGATTATTTTAGGACTATAATAACGCAAGCACCTAATTTTTTGACGATGCAGTAACGAATTATAGAGCGCTGCGCGCGAAATTCATGAGTTAATTAATTAATTTAAACGCTTTGCAGCTAGCACTAAATTCGAATCGTGATTTTTTCTTAAAGTACAATCCCTCAGGATTATTTTAGGACCATAATAACGCGAGCACCTAAATCTTTGACGATGCAGTAACGTATTATAGAGCGCTGCGCGCGAAATTCATGAGTTAATTAATTAATTTCAACCCTTTGCAGCTAGCACTAAATTCGAATCGTGATATTTTCTTAAAGTACAATCCCTCAGGATTATTTTAGGACCATAATAACGCGAGCACCTAATTCTTTGACGATGCAGTAACGAATTATAGAGCGCGGCGCGCGCGCTTCATGAGTTAATTAATTAATTTCAACGCTTTGCAGCTAGCACTAAATTCGAATCGTGATTTTTTCTTAAAGTACAATCCCTCAGAATTATTTTAGGACCATAATAACGCGAGCACCTAATTCTTTGACGATGCAGTAACGTATTATAGAGCGCTGCGCGCGAAATTCATGAGTTAATTAATTAATTTCAACCCTTTGCAGCTAGCACTAAATTCGAATCGTGATATTTTCTTAAAGTACAATGCCTCAGGATTATTTTAGGACTATAATAACGCAAGCACCTAATTTTTTGACGATGCAGTAACGAATTATAGAGCGCTGCGCGCGAAATTCATGAGTTAATTAATTAATTTCAACGCTTTGCAGCTAGCACTAAATTCGAATCGTGATTTTTTCTTAAAGTACAATCCCTCAGGATTATTTTAGGACAATAATAACGCGAGCACCTAATTCTTTGACGATGCAGTAACGAATTATAGAGCGCGGCGCGCGCGCTTCATGAGTTAATTAATTAATTTCAACGCTTTGCAGCTAGCACTAAATTCGAATCGTGATATTTTCTTAAAGTACAATCCCTCAGGATTATTTTGAGACCAAAAACACGCCAGCACCTAATCGTCAAACCGTTACAGAATCGTCAAAGAATTAGGTGCTCGCATGATTATGGTTCCAAAATAATCTTAAAATCTATAACGATTATAATTATATTGTTATAATTTTTGTCTGTTTATCTGATCTAGCTTTATGATTGTGACAGAAAAGGTGTGTACATAGGGCATTTTGTGATTGAATTTGCATGTGTCACCTGAAGACTCATGGACACACACAAGCTCAAGCGAAGTTGTTTTGATAGTTGAGGGAAGCGCTCCCCCGGCCACATGGCATTGTCGGCGTCGCGCCGCGGCGCGCGGCGTCTCGCCGCGGCGCCGCGGCATTTTTACAAAGCGACTTTGAAGTAATAATTGCGCAATAGGTGTCGCGGTTTTGATTCGTCTTTGATTTTTCCGTTTTTCTGGATACGACGTTTATTCGGTCAGTCTTTGCGCGACAGCGGTAGAGTTAACACGGGAGTTATTCGCGTTTACTTTATCGTGTTGAGTTATTGACTTTCGTTTATAGTTTATCGTCTATCGTCTATTGTTTTTTCAGTTCTTAATTTAATTTTTCGTTTATTAGTTACATTTTATTTTCTATTTTTTATTTTATCCTTTTATTTTTTCGTTTTTTATACATATTATTTTTGATTCATTCATATCATAGTGTGCTCAAAAGTGATTGCGATATTTTGCATTAAAAACATTGGATTGTCATCATGCCGCCTGCACGTGGAAGACCAGCAAAAACAGATAAGCATGCTTTAATTGATATATTAATGAATTATAAAGATCGCTTGATAGTAGACGGCCAGAAAGTTATTTCGAAAACCGATGCTATTTGGATAACAATAGCAAGAGAATTAGAAAATAAGATGACGCCAAGTTCTCTATATACATTTGTTTCTTGCAATAAATATCACGTAAGATATAAATTAACTGACCGTTCCTCTGTCTCTCCTTATCAGCCAACAGATATTATCGATCAGCATATTATTTCAGAAGTATCAAGCATTGTTAGTGTTTCTAGAAATGTATCAACAGTAAATAATTCTACGATAAACAATTCTGATTTGTCCTTTAATAATGTCGATGGTGTATTAACATTTACTATTACCATGGCAAAGGCTGAATTTAATGCCATGATAATTCATAAAACATACAGGCGAAAAGAAAAAGGTCGACCTCCTTCAACGCGTCAATATACTATATTGCAACCCGGTACGTGGCAACAAGTATTTACTGAGAAAATTTGGGAAAGTGCAAAACTGTCATGTGGATTTAATTTTAAACGACATAAATTAATCAGCAATGGAGAGTCGGGATACGCGTATGGTTCATGCAAATGTGGCTCATTAATAAAATGCAATATTAATAATACGAATGAGCTAATTACAGAAATAAAATGTAAGTTTATTGAAGGAGAAAAAGAAGGACGCTGTGGAAAGCGATATTTAAGAAATCCTGTTAGACAAGCTGTTGTGAACGAATTAAAAGGGAAAAGTGTAATGAAATATAGAGTCGAAATGGCAGAAAAATTAATGCAAAGTCATGATGATATTGAACCTCCACATTTATTTGACGCGAATGTTTTACGAGTTGCTAAACACAACATTAAAGAAAAAAGTTATTTTGATAAAAATTCAATAAAGGCTTTGGAAATTATGCAGTTAGGTCCATTCAAGAATATTATTCATAATATTGGTTTAAATCCATTTTTTGTACATTATTGGTCAAATTATCAATTGGATGTATATAGAACATACACATTAGATGAGAAAGCTTGTATTTACCTTGATGCAACCGGAAGTATTATAAAAAAAATTAAAAGGCCTGATAAATCAAAGACTGGAAGTATATTTTTATACAACTGTGTAGTTAATTCTGAAAAAAGTGGACTTTTTCCAGTAACACAGATGTTGTCTGAAAGACATAACACAAATTCCATTCATTATTGGCTGATGGAATGGATACGATCCGTTGCACCACGACCACGTGAAGTTGTATGTGATTTTTCACGTGCATTATTAACTGCAGCTATACGAAGTTTTACCAATTACTCTACGCTTGACGAATATGCAGACGCTTGTAAAGAAGGTAATTTACCTGCCTGCTACATACGTATTGATGTAGCGCACTTTATAAAAAATATGCAAACTTTTTAAAAGATTCACGTCCACGCATCAAACAATTTTATTTACATATAATAGGGCAATTAATTTTATGTCGAGATATTGAGGCTGCAGCTGAAATATAAA